>NW_028321499.1:0-26796 GCF_062004578.1 Staurois parvus
TCCCTCCTGCCCTCCATCCCCTTCCTTCCTATGTGCTATAATCCCTTACTCCTTTCCAATCTCTCCTTTCCATTCCTTTATATCCCCTTTTTTTCCCCTTTCACCAGGAGAGAAAGAATGAAAAGAAGGGTAGCATGGGAGAGAGGGAAGAAAGAAAGGAAGGAGAGAAGGGAAGACGAAACAAAGGAAGGAAGGAGGGGAGGGAGGGAAGAAAGAGAGGAAAGGAAAGAAGGAAGAAGGAGAAGGAAGGAAGGAATGAAGATAAGGAAAGTTAGGAAGGAAATAAAGGAAGGAAGGGAAAGGGAAGGAAGGAGAAGGGGGAGAAGGAAAGGAAAGAAAGAATAAAAGGAAGGGAGGGGAATAAGGGATGGAAAGTAAGGGAAGGGGAGGGAGGGATATAAGGAAGGCAGGAAGGAAGGAAGGAAAGAAGGAAGGCAGGGAATGCAGGAAGGAAAGAAGGAAGAAAGGGATAGGAAAGAAAGGGTAAGGAAGAGAAAGGAAGGGGAGTGATGGAGGGAAGGGAAGAAAGAAAAGAAGGAAGTTAGCAGATAGAGAAGGAAGGAAGGGAAGAAAGGAAGGAAGGGAAAAGAGGGGAGGGGAGGGGAGGGCAGAGGGCAAGAAAGTAGGGAAGGAAGGAAGGAAAGGAGGGGAGGAAAGGAAAGGAAAATATGGAAGGAATGAGGGAGGGAAAAAGGATGGGAGGGTAAGGATGGAAGGGAAGGTAGGGATGAAGAAAGAATAAAAGGAAATGGAGATGGGGAGGGGGGAAGGAAGGAAAGAAGAGAGGAAGGATTGCAGGGATGGAAGTGAAAGAAAGGAAGAAAAGAAGGTCAGGAAAGAATGGAATGAAAGGAAGGGAAAGGGAATGAAGGGGAGGGAGGAAGGGAGAAAAGGAAAAAAGGAAGGGAGGGAAGTGAAGGAGGGAAAAGAAAGAAGGAAAAGAAAGGACTGGAAGGAATGAAGGAGAAGAGGGGAGGGAAGTAGGAAGGAGGGAGGAAAGAAGGAAGGAAAGGATGGAACGGAAGGAAGGACGGAAAGGTATGAAGGAAGAAGGGTTGGGAGGAAAGGAAGAAAGGAGAGGAATGAAGGAAAGAAGGATAAAAAGCAGGATGGAAGGAAGGAAAGATGGAAGGATAAAAAGAAGAAGGAGGGAGGGAGGAAGGAAGGACGATAGAAATGTAGAGAGGAGAGGAAGAAATGAGGGGAAGTGTAGGAAAGGGAGCGGAAAGGAAGGAAGAAAGAAGGAAAGGAAACAAAAAAGGGGAGGGAGGGAAATAAGGAAGAAATGGAAGGGAAATAGGGGGAAAATGGGAAAAAAACAAAGGAAGAAAGGATAGGAAATGAAGGAAGGATGGAAAGGAAAAAAGACAGTTAAGAAAGGTAGGAGGGAGAGAGGATAGAAAAGGTAAGGAAGAAAAATAGGGAAGGAAGAAAAAACAGGAAAGATAAGGATGTAAGAGAAGGAATGGATGGAGAGAAAGGGAATGAAGGAAGGGAAGGAGGGAAGAAAGGAAGGAAAGAAAGGAAGGTTTGGAACAAAGGAAAGAAAGAAGGAAGGAAGGAAGGAAGGAAGGAAGGAAGGAAGGAAGGAAAAAAGAAAGGAATGAATTAGAGGGAGTGAGGAAGGAAGGAAGGAAGGAAGGAAGGAAGGAAGGAAGTATGGGAATGAAGGAAAGGCAAGGGATGAAAAGGAAAAGGGAGGGATAAAAAGAAGGATAGAGTAAATGAAGGAAGGAAGGAGAGGAAAGAGAGAAGGAAAAGGGAAAAGATGGAAGGACGGAAGGGACAATGAGGAAAGAAGGAAAGAAAGAAGGATGGAAGGAAGGAAGGAAGGAAGGAAGGAGGGGCAGAAAGGGATGGAAAGAAGAAGTGGATGGAGTGATGGAGGGAAGGAGGGAGAGGAAGGGAAGAGAAGGAGAGGGAGGGATAGATTGAAGGATGGGAGGAAGGAAGGGCTAGAGGGACAAAAGGATGGAAATATTTAAGAAAGGAATAAACAATAAAGTAGTGAAGAGAGGAAAAAAGGAAAGAGGAGAGGATGTGAAGAAAGGAAGGAAGGAGGGAAGGAAGGAAGGAATGAAGAAAGGAAAGATAGAATAGGATAGAAAAGGGAGAAAAGGAAAGAAGGAAGAAAGGGAAGGAAGGAGAGAAGGTAATAAGGAAGGAAAGAAGGGAAAAAAGGAAAAGAATGGAAGGAGGAATGAAGGAGAGGAGGGGAGGGAAGGGGGGATGAACGGAGGAGGGAATCAAGGCCTTCCTTCCTTAAGGAGGGAGGGAAGAAGGAAGGAAGAGAGGAAAAGAACGAAAGAGAGAAGGGAGGAAGGAAAGAGGGGAAAAGGAGGGATGGAAGGAAGGAATGGAAGAGTTGTAAGGAAGGAGGAAAGGAAGGGCAGGAGGGAAGGGAGAAGGGGAGCAGAATGGAAAGAGGGGAAAAGAAGGAAGGAGGGAAGGGATGAAGGAAAGAAGGAAGGAAGGAAGACCCTTGTGTCTTCCCACACTTTTGAATCAAGAAGGAATGAAGGAAGGAAGGAAGGAAGGAAGGAAGGAAGGAAGGAAGGAAGGAAGGAAGGAAGGAAGGAAAAGGGGGGAGGAAGGAAGGAGGATAGAAATTTAGGGAGCGAAGGAAGGAAAAGAAGGTAGGGGAAGTGTAGGAAAGGGAATGGAAGGGAATGGAAAGGAAGGAAGGAAGGAAGGAAGAGAGTAAATGAAGTAAGGAGAAGAAGGAAAGAAGGATGGAAGGAAGGAAAGAAAAAGGGCGGAAGAAAGTCAGGAATTTCTATTTGCTGTGCAAAGACTTTTGTCATTTTTCATTTACACTTTCATTCTCCAAAAACAGCTGCTACACTTTAGCTACTCAGCCTTCTGCCGCTCACGAAGTCGACAGTTTAGTATGATGGAGCAGATTGGAATGGATTGAACCAGTGAGCAGTTTACTGGTTTGCAGACTGCTTTTACTTTGGGTGAGGACAAGGTGCAAGATCAGGTTCCTGCACTAAATGAAAATGCTGATATAATCATTGTTACACATGGCCGTCTGATGCACGGCCCTTAATCTGAAGTTACGCAGAGTGGAGTATGTCGTTTTTGATGAAGCAGAAACACTTTTGCTGAGCAGCTGCAGGAGATCCTAGCCCACATTCCAGAAAATAGCCTAACCTTGGTTTTCTCAGCCACTCTTTCCAAGATACTGCTAGAATTTGAACATGTAGATCTTACTGAACATGTGTGAATCCGTCTGGATGTTGATACAAAGCTAAATGAATCAGTTAAAGCTTGCATTTTTTCATGTGAGGGCAAAAAGTAAAACTGTTTTGCTTCTACATCTATTGCGCGGCATTGTGATGCATGTTTGTGTCCACCAAACACCGTGCTGAAAGAGATGCTAGATATGGTAGCTCATGATGAAGCACCTTATGTGTATGATCTCAATATCTTTCTAGGAAGACCCTTGTGTCTTCCCATACTTTCGAGTCATGTAGCGCATGGTGATGGAGTCCAACAAAGATTGATAGATGAAGATGCTCTATCGATCACAGATCATGAGTGAGCTTTAGAACAGCAGAACCCGCATCGCACGAAAACAGCAGATTCTCAAACACAGAAAATCACAGCACAGCCGAAGCGGTTTTTTTTTTCAAAGCGGTGGAAAGAAAATGCTGAAAAATAAAATAAAGCAGATAGTGCAGGAAATGAGGTAAACTGCCTTTGGTAGAGGAGAGTGTAATGGATTTAAGAAAAGGAAAGATGGATGATCTTGACACTTTCAAGCTTGACACTTCCAGTGTTGTTTAGAGAACATGACATGGCTCATTTGCAATTGACTTACTTGCTGTGCCAATGATTGCAGATTGGATTTATTATGATTGAAACAGTGAGCAACGAACACTGGTGTTCTGGGAGCATGGGTTAAAATATTTGAATTAATATTACTTTCGTTTGGAAAATTTGCAAACTGCTCTTAATTTTGGGTGGGGACAAGATAGAAGATCAGTTGCCTGCACTACCTTAAAATTCTGATATAATCATTGATGCACAAAAGGAATCTGAAGTTACGCAGTGTGGAGTATGTCGTTTATGATGAAGCAGACAAACTTTTGCTGAGCAGCTGCAGGAGTTCCTAGCCCGCATTCCAGAAAATAGCCTAACCTTGGTTTTCTCAGCCACTCTTTCCAAGATGCTGCTAGAATTTGAACGTGTAGATCTTACTGAACCTTTGATAATCCGTCTGGATGTTGATACAAAGCTAAGTGAATCAGTTAAATCTGGCATTTTTTCATGCGAGGGCAGAAAATAAAACTGCTTTGCTTCTACATCCATTGCGCGGCATTGTGAAGCCTTCAGATTTGTTATCATATTTGTGTCCACCAAACACCGTGCTGAAAGGGATGCTAGATATGGAAGCTCATGATGAAACACCTTATGTGGATGATCTCCACCTCTTTCTAGGAAGACCCTTGTGTCTTCCAACACTTTGGAATCAAGAAGAGCATGGTGATTTAGGACGAGTCCCACAAAGATTGATAGATGAAGATGCTTTACCGATTATGAGCGGGCTTTGGAACAGCTTAACTTATATCACGTAAAGTAGAATGCTTAAACACAGTATAGAAAATGCAGACAAGTACAATGCTCCAGAGTCTATGAAACGTTTGAAAAAGACCAATGCCACTCAGTTGGGGAGAAGAAATTCCATCTGAGCAGAGCACAAAAACAGCAGATTCTAAAACACAGAAAATCACAGCACAGCCGAAGCGGTTTTTCTTACAAAGCGGTGGAAAGAAAATGCTGAAAAATAAAATAAAGCAGATAGTGTAGGAAATGAGGTAAACTGCCTATGGCAGAGGAGAGATTTAAGAAAGGAAGATAAATGATCTTGACACTTTCAAGCTTGACACTTACAGTGCTGTTTAAAGAATAAAACATGGCTCATTTGGAATTGACTTACTTGCTGTGCCAATGATTTCAGATTGGATTTATTATGATTGAACCAGTGAGCAACGAACACTGGTGATAAAATATTTGAATTGATCTACTGAAAGCTTTCGGTTGGAAAATTCACTGGTTTGCAGACTGCTCTTATTTTGGGTGGGGACAAGATCGAAGATCACTACACTAAAGATAACTGATATAAACATTGATGCACAACAGGAATCTGAAGTTCCACAGTGTGGAGTATTTCATTTTTGATGAAGCAGACAAGCAGATTTGCTAAGCAGCTGCAGGAGATCCTTGCCCGTCTTCCAGAAAATCGCCAAAACATGTTTTTATCAGCCACTCTACCCAAGATGCTGCTTTTAATTTGCCCGTGCAAAAGTAAAAATTCCTTCCTTCCTTCCATCTGTAACTCCCCGTCCCTCCCTTCTAGTTCCTGCCTTACCTTCTTTTCATTTTTCCATCCTTACCTTATCTCCCCTTTTTCCCTCCTTCTACCCTTCCCTTAAATCCCAATCTTCCATCCTTTCCTTCCTTCACCCCCTCCTTCCATTCTTCCTTCATCCCTTCCCTTATCAACATTTCATAATTTCCCTGACTTTCTTCTTCTCTGTCCCTCATTCTTTCCTTCTTTTCCTCCCATCCTTCCTTCCTCTTCCCTTCTCTTCCTCTCCTCCCTTCCTGATTTCCTTCCCTCCCTTCATTTCTTTTCTTCATATATTTTCTTCTTTCCTTCCTTCTTTCCTATCCTAACCTTTCTACCCTTCTTTTCTTCTATTCTTCCTTTCCTTCACTTCCATCTCTACTCTCCTTCATCCCCCCCTCTCCATCTCCATTTTCTTTTATTCGTCATTCATCCCATCATTCCCATCATTCCCTTCCATCCTTCTTCCCTCACCGATTCCTTCCTTCCTTTCCTTTCCTCTTTCCCTGCTTTCTTTCCGGCTTCCCTCCCTCTCATTCCTTATTTTCCTATTTTCTTACTTCCCTATTTTCTTTCGTTATCTTCCTTCCTTTCTTTCCTTTCCCTTCGTTTGTTCCCTCTCTTCCTTAACTCCCCTCCAATCACTTCGAATCCATCCTTCCTTCCTTCCTTCCTTCCTTCCTTCTTCCCATCTCTCCTTCCTTCCCTTCCTTTCATTTTATTCCCTCGTTCCATCTTTCATACCTCCCTTCCCTCCCCTACACTTCTTCATACCTTCCATGTCTTTCTTTTCCTTCTTTCGTATTCCTCCTTCACTCCCCTTCCTTCTTACCTTCTCTCCTTTTTTCCTTCCTTTTTACCTTCGATCCTTCCTTCCTTCCCTTTCTTCATTCTGTCCTATCTTATCCTATCTTTTTATCTTTTCTTTTTTTACCACCTTTTCCCTTCCCTCATTCCCTTCTCTTCCTTTCATTTTTTCCTTCCTGACTTTCTTTTCTTCCTTTCCTTCACTTCCTCCTTCTTTCCTCTCTTTCCTCTCTTCTTTCCTTCCTTCCCCCCTCTCCATCACCATTTCCTTCTATTCTTTCTTCATCCCTACCTTCCTTTCCATCTTTACCCTTCTATCCTTTTTTTCCCTCCCTCATTCCTTACTTCCTTTCCTCCACTCCTTTCCTTCCTTCCTTCCCTCTGTCCCTCCCCTTCCCTTCTCTTCCCTACCCTTCCTTCCTTCTTTCCTTCCTGCTTTCCCTGCCTTCCTTTTTTCCTTCCTTCCTTCCTTCCTGCCTTCTTTCCTTCCATCCCTTCCTTTCTTTTTCTTTCCTTTCCTTTTTTCCTTTCAATTCCTTTCCTTTATTTTCCTTCTTCCTTTTCTCCTACTTTCTCTTTACTTCCTTTAATACCCTTTACCCATTCTGTCTTCCCTTCTTCCTTTCCCTCCGCTTCCCTCCCTTACTTACTTTCCTTCCTTCCCTTTCTTTCCGTCCTTTCTTCATTCATTCCATCCATCCCCTTCTCTTTCTTCTTCATTACTTATTTTCTTCCTTTCTCCTTTCCTCTCTCCATTCCCTCCCCTCCTCCTCTTTCATTCTTTCCATACTTCCCTTCCTTCTACATTCCTTCCTTCTTTCCCTTCCCTCTCCTCTACTTCCTTCCTTCCTTCTTAACTTCTCTCCGTCTTTCCCCTTCTTCATTCTTTCCTTTCCTCTCTCCTCCCTTTCCTATCCTTCCTTCCTTTTTTCTCTTTCTTCCCTCCCTCCCTCACCTTCTTTCCTTCTATTCCTTTCTTTCATTCTTTCCATCCTGACCTTTCCTCCCCTTACTTCACACGTTCTTTTCTTCCTTTCCTTTCCTTCCCTTCCATTCCTTCTTCTTCCCTTCCTTTCTTATCTCCCTTCCATCCTTTCCCTTCCTTTCTTCTTCCCCACCTCATTTCTTCCTTTATTTCCTTCCATCCATTCCTTCCTTCCCTGCTTTCCTTCCCACTTCTCTCCCATCCTTTCCCTCCCTCCCTTTCTTCGTTGCTTTCATCGTTCCCTAGGAACCCCATTGGTCCCATCGTAGCCTCCCTTTCCTTCCTTCCTTCCTTCCTTCAGTTTCTACTATTCCTTCCTTCCTCCTTCCCTCTTTTCACTTTCCTTTCCTTTTTCTTGCTGCCTTCTTTCTTCCTTCCCTTTCCTTCCTCTCCTTCCTTTTTCTTTACTTGTTTCCTATCCTCCCTCTTCATTCTTCCTTCATTCTTTCCATTTCTCAATTCCTCCCTTTTCTATCCTATCCTATCTTATCCTATGAAATCCTTTCCTTCTTTTCTTTCTTCCCTCCCTCCCCTTCCATCCTTCCTTCTTCCTTTCTCTCCTTTCTTCCTTCTTTCCTTTCCTATTTTCCTCCCTTTCCTATCCTATCCATCCTTCCCTTCCTTTCTTTCTTCCCTCCCTCCCTCCCATTCCTTGCTTCCCTTCCTTTCATCCTTATATCCTTACCTTCCCTTTCCTTCCTTCCCTACTTCTTTTCTTCCTTTTTTTTTTCTTCCCTTCCCCCTGGAAGAAAGGAAAGAAGAGAGGAAGGATTGCAGGGATGGAAGTGAAAGAAAGGAAGAAAAGAAGGTCAGGAAAGAATGGAATGAAAGGAAGGGAAGGGAATGAAGGGGGGGGGTGAAGGAGGGAAAAGAAAGAAGGACTGGAATGAATGAAGTAGAAGAGGAGAGGGAAGTAAGGAAGGAGGGAGGAAAGAAGGAAGGAAAGGATGGAACGGAAGGAAGGACGGAAAGGGATGAAGGAAGAAGGGTAGGGAGGAAAGGAAGAAAGGAGAGGAATGAAGTAAAGAAGGATAAAAAGAAGGATGGAAGGAAGGAAAGAAGGAAGGATTAAAAGAAGAAGGAGGGAGGGAGGAAGGACGATAGAAATGTAGAGAGGAGAGGAAGAAATGATGGGAAGTGTAGGAAAAGGAGTGGAAAGGAAGGAAGGAAGAAAGAAGGAAAGGAAACAAAAAAGGGGAGGTAAAGAAATAAGGAAGAAATGGAAGGGAAATAGGGGGAAAATGGGAAAAAAACAAAGGAAGAAAGGATAGGAAATGAAGGAAGGATGGAAAGGAAAAAAGACAGTTAAGAAAGGTAGGTGGGAGAGAGGATACAAAAGGTAAGGAAGAAAAATAGGGAAGGAAGAAAATACAGGAAAGATAGGGAGTGAGGAAGGAAGGATAGAAAAAAAAGGATGTAAGAGAAGGAATGGATGGAGAGAAAGGGAATGAAGGAATTAAATGGAAAGAGTGAGGAAGGAAGGAAGGAAGGATGGGAATGAAGGAAAGGCAAGGGAAGAAAAGGAAAAGGGAGGGATAAAAAGAAGGATAGAGTAAATGAAGGAAGGAAGGAGAGGAAAGAGAGAAGGGAAAAGGGAAAAGATGGAAGGACGGAAGGGAAAATGAGGAAAGAAAGAAAGAAAGAAAGAAAGAAAGAAAGAAAGAAAGAAAGAAAGAAAGAAGGATGGAAGGAAGGAAGGAAGGAAGGAGGTGCAGAAAGGGATGGAAAGAAGAAGTGGATGGAGTGATGGAGGGAAGGGAAGAGAAGCAGAGGGAGGGATAGATTGAAGGATGTGAGGAAGGAAGGAAGAGCTAGAGGGACATAAGGATAGAAATATTTAAGAAAGGAATAAAGAATAAATTAGTGAAGAGAGGAAAAAAGGAAAGAGGAGAGGATGTGAAGAAAGGAAGGAAGGAAGGAAGGAAGGAGGGAAGGAAGGAAGGAAGGAGGGAAAGAAGGAAGGAAGGAAGGAAGAAAGGAAAGATAGAATAGGATAGAAAAGGGACAAAAGGAAAGAAGGAAGAAAGGGAAGGTAGGAGAGAAGGTAATAAGGAAGGAAAGAAGGGAAAAAAGGAAAAGAATGGAAGGAATGAAGGAGAGGAGGGGAGGGAAGGGAGGGATGAACGGAGGAGGGAATGAAGGCCTTCCTTCCTTAAGGAGGGAGGGAAGAAGGAAGGAAGGAAGAGAGGAAAAGAACGAAAGAGTGAAGGGAGGATGAAAGAGGGGAAAGGAGGGATGGAAGAAAGGAATGGAAGAGTTGTAAGGAAGGAGGAAAGGGAGGGCAGGAGGGAAGGGAGAAGTGGAGCAGAATGGAAAGAGGGGAAAAGAAGAAAGGAGGGAAGGGATGAAGGAAAAAGGAAGGAAGGAATACCATTGTGTCTTCCCACACTTTCGAATCAAGAAGGAATGAAGGAAGGAAGGAAGGAAGGAAGGTAAAGGGGGGAGGAAAGAAGGAGGATAGAAATTTGTAGGAAAGTGTAGGAAAGGGAATGGAAGGGAATGGAAAGGAAGGAAGGAAGAGAGTAAATGAAGTAAGGAGAAGAAGGAAAGAAGGATGGAAGGAAGGAAAAAAAAGGGCGGAAGAAAGTCAGGAATTTCTATTTGCTGTGCAAAGACTTTTGTCATTTTTCATTTACACTTTAATTCTCCAAAAACAGCTGCTACACTTTATCTACTCTTAGCCTTCTGCCGCTCACGAAGTCGACAGTCTAGTATGATGGAGCAGATTGGAATGGATTGAACCAGTGAGCAGTTTACTGGTTTGCAGACTGCTCTTATTTTGGGCGAGGACAAGGTGCAAGATCAGGTTCTTGCACTAAATGAAAATGCTGATATAATCATTGTTACACATGGCCGTCTGATGCACGGCCCTTAATCTGAAGTTACGCAGTGTGAATTATGTCGTTTTTGATGAAGCAGAAACACTTTTGCTGAGCAGCTGTAGGAGATCCTAGCCCACATTCCAGAAAATAGCCTAACCTTGGTTTTCTCAGCCACTCTTTCCAAGATACTGCTAGAATTTGAACGTGTAGATCTTACTGAACATGTGCGAATCTGTCTGGATGTTGATACAAAGCTAAATGAATCAGTTATAAAGCTTGCATTTTTTCATGTGAGGGCAAAAAGTAAAACTGTTTTGCTTCTACATCTATTGCGCGGCATTGTGATGCATGTTTGTGTCCACCAAACACCGTGCTGAAAGAGATGCTAGATATGGTAGCTCATGATGAAGCACCTTATGTGGATGATCTCCACCTCTTTCTAGGAAGAACTTTGTGTCTTCCCACACTTTCGAATCATGTAGCGCATGGTGATGGATAGAGATGAGCGAAGTATTCAAAAATTCGATTCGACTGATTCGGCGAATTCGTGGAAAAATTTCGATGAGAGTCGAATATATTCGCTGTGAATTTAACTTAAAAAAGGGTGTTTCTAGGCTTCAGAGAGACTTAATATTAGTGCTGAACACTGTACCTTTAATTTAAATGCCCTTGGAGTCTGCTGGGGAAGAGAAATAATACTGTCAGTCAGTATGACATGCAGATGAGTGCCGTTGATCTTAGAATCACCGCACACTTCACTCATTTGGGCAGTCACGGGGCCAAAACCAGAGTGTGGAGCCACAGTGTGGCGGTGGAGGCAGCAGCAATGGGAGGCCATACAGCACCCTATGACAAAAATGGAAACCACCAGCAGTGTGAGGAGACCTGAAAGTGGCACATGGCAGAGTGTGGCGATAGAGACAGCAGCAATGGGAGGCCGTACAGGGACCCATGACACACTCTGTACCTGGCAGCAGCATGAGGAGGCGGTACAGCGGCCCATGGCAGATTACGGGCCTGGCAGCAGCATGAGGAGTCGGTACGGGGGCCCATGGCAGATTACGGGCCTGGCAGCAGCAATGGGAGGCCGTACAGGGACCCATGACACACTCTGGACCTGGCAGCAGCATGGGGAGGCGGTACAGGGGCCCATGACAGATTACGGGCCTGGCAGCAGCATGAGGAGTCGGTACAGGGGCCCATGACACGCTCTGGACCTGGCAGCAGCATGAGGAGGCGGTACAGGGGCGCATGACAGATTACGAGCCTGGCAGCAGCAACTTGGACAGGAGGACGTTCAGCTTCTGCACCGTCTGGTGCGTGCTCGCAAACTGTTGTCTCTTGGAAACGGATTCCAAGAAAGACTGCTGACGGAATCCGTGAAGAGGAGTAGCAGGAGAAGGAGCATCTGAACGAGCGGAATATGCCAACAAGCGACAACAGGGGCCCATGACAGATTACGGGCCTGGCAGCAGCATGAGGAGTCGGTACGGGGGCCCATGGCAGATTAGGGGCCTGGCAGCAGCTATGGGAGGCCCGTAATCTGCCAGCACCCTATGACAAAAAATGGAACCCACCAGCAGTGTGAGGAGACCTGAAAGTGGCACATGGCAGAGTGTGGCGATGGAGACAGCAGCAATGGGAGGCCGTACAGGGACCCATGAGAGACTCTGGACCTGGCAGCAGCATGAGGAGGCGGTATAGGGGCCCATGGCAGATTAGGGGCCTGGCAGCAGCTATGGGAGGCCCGTAATCTGCCAGCACCCTATGACAAAAAATGGAATACACCAGCAGTGTGATGAGACCTGAAAGTGGCACATGGCAGAGTGTGGCGATGGAGACAGCAGCAATGGGAGGCCGTACAGGGACCCATGAGAGACTCTGGACTTGGCAGCAGCATGAGGAGGCGGTATAGGGGCCCATGGTAGATTAGGGGCCTGGCAGCAGCTATGGGAGGCCCGTAATCTGCCAGCACCCTATGACAAAAAATGTAACACACCAGCAGTGTGAGGAGACCTGAAAGTGGCACATGTTTGGGGCATGATTCATGGCGGATTTAGTCAGTTGTGTCAGGAACTGGTGGTTTGAAATCCAGACTAATCCACGCCTGATTCATTTTCACAAACGTCAGTCTCTCCACACTTTGGGTGGACAGTCGTGTCCTCCGCGGAGTTGCAATACCTCCTGCCGCACTAAACACGCGCTCCGATGCCACGCTACTGGCCGGGCATGACAGCCTTTCAAGGGCAAATTCAGCTAGTTGGGGCCAAAGGTCAAGTTTCGTTGCCCAGTAGTCAAGGGGATTGTCTACCTCGGTTGGCAGGGTGCTGTCCAAGTAGGCCTAAGCCTGTTGTTTGAGGTCCTGCTCCAGGTCCACCTGATGCTGCTGCTGCTGCTGCTGCTGTGGCTGGTTAGTAGTTTCCTCACTGCGCTGGTGAAGAAAGCTACTCATCATCGACTGCAGACTGAGGCAGCCGCTGCTGGTGGAGCTGCCACTGCTCCTACCACCCCACCCCTCCCCTGCTGCCATGGCAGCGGAACGCGAGCGCACAGGGCCCACAGTGTCTGAGGATGGACGTTGGCGCAGACAGGCAGAGACCAGCTGACTACATAGGTGGTTTTTAGAGTACGTTATTTTGGCCTCCCTCTCAGCAGGTGTGAAAAAGGCCACCATTTTTGAACGGTAGCGAGGGTCCAACAAGGTGGACAGCCAAAAGTCATCCCTCTGTCTGATGGTTATTATTCGGCTGTCGCTACGCAAGCAACCGAGCATGCTATGGGCCATTTGTGCCAAGGAATGCGAGGGACTCCCTGCCTCCATCTCCACAGCATACTGCCACGGTGCGTCTGGGTCCTCTGTCTCCTCCTCCTCCTCCTCCTCTACCAGATGCTCCTGCTCCTCCACTCCTGTCCGCTGAGTGGAAAAACCACCCATTTCACTCAATAATTCCTGAGCACCAATGTCCTCCTCTACCTCCTCCTCTTCTTCCTGTCCTGCCCCCACAGGGGTCATGTGGCGTTGAGATCTGTGCGCCACGTCTACCGCACCCTGACCAGCCATTGTTAACAGCATTTGTTCCAGGACGTGCAACAGAGGAATGACGTCGTTCATCCCATAGTCCTGCCGACTCACGAATAGCGTGGCCTCCTCAAAGGGCCTGAGCAAGCGCAGGTGTCACGCATGAGCTGCCAATGGCTGACATCTAAGTTACACAGGGAGTACCTTTATCCGCTTTTAACATCAGGAAATCTGTGATGGCCTTTCGCTGTTCGTAAAGGCGGTCTAACATATGTAGGGTTGAATTCCACCTTGTTGCAACGTCACAGCATGAGGAGTCGGTACGGGGGCCCATGGCAGATTACGTGCCTGGCAGCAGCAATGGGAGGCCCGTAATCTGCCAGCACCCTATGTCAAAAAATTCTACACACCAGCAGTGTGAGGAGACCTGAAAGTGACACATGGCAGAGTGTGGCGATGGAGACAGCAGCAATGGGAGGCCGTACAGGGACCCATGAGAGACTCTGGACCTGGCAGCAGCATGAGGAGGCGGTATATAGGGGCCTATGGCAGATTAGGGGCCTGGCAGCAGCTATAGGAGGCCCATAATCTGCCAGCACCCTATGTCAAAAAATTCAACACACCAGTAGTGTGAGGAGACCTGAAAGTGGCACATGGCATGAGACACTGTGGACCTGGCAGCAGCATGAGGAGGCGGTATATAGGGGCCCATGGCAGATTAGGGGCCTGGCAGCAGCTATGGGAGGCCCGTAATCTGCCAGCACCCTATGTCAAAAAATTCTACACACCAGCAGTGTGTGAGGAGACCTGAAAGTGGCACATGGCAGAGTGTGGCGATGGAGACAGCAGCAATGGGAGGCCGTACAGGGACCCATGAGAGACTCTGGACTTGGCAGCAGCATGAGGAGGCGGTATAGGGGCCCATGGCAGATTAGGGGCCTGGCAGCAGCAATGGGAGGCCCGTAATCTGCCAGCACCCTATGTCAAAAAATTCTACACACCAGCAGTGTGTGAGGAGACCTGAAAGTGGCACATGGCAGAGTGTGGCGATGGAGACAGCAGCAATGGGAGGCCGTACAGGGACCCATGAGAGACTCTGGACCTGGCAGCATCATGAGGAGGCGGTATATAGGGGCCTATGGCAGATTAGGGGCCTGGCAGCAGCTATAGGAGGCCCGTAATCTGCCAGCACCCTATGTCAAAAAATTCTACACACCAGCAGTGTGAGGAGACCTGAAAGTGGCACATGGCAGAGTGTGGCGATGGAGACAGCAGCAATGGGAGGCCGTACAGGGAACCATGAGAGACTCTGGACCTGGCAGCAGCATGAGGAGGCGGTATATAGGGGCCTATGGCAGATTAGGGGCCTGGCAGCAGCTATAGGAGGCCCGTAATCTGCCAGCACCCTATGTCAAAAAATTCAACACACCAGCAGTGTGAGGAGACCTGAAAGTGGCACATGGCATGAGACACTGTGGACCTGGCAGCAGCATGAGGAGGCGGTATATAGGGGCCCATGGCAGATTAGGGGCCTGGCAGCAGCTATGGGAGGCCCGTAATCTGCCAGCACCCTATGTCAAAAAATTCTACACACCAGCAGTGTGTGAGGAGACCTGAAAGTGGCACATGGCAGAGTGTGGCGATGGAGACAGCAGCAATGGGAGGCCGTACAGGGACCCATGAGAGACTCTGGACTTGGCAGCAGCATGAGGAGGCGGTATAGGGGCCCATGGCAGATTAGGGGCCTGGCAGCAGCAATGGGAGGCCCGTAATCTGCCAGCACCCTATGTCAAAAAATTCTACACACCAGCAGTGTGTGAGGAGACCTGAAAGTGGCACATGGCAGAATGTGGCGATGGAGACAGCAGCAATGGGAGGCCGTACAGGGACCCATGAGAGACTCTGGACTTGGCAGCAGCATGAGGAGGCGGTATAGGGGCCCATGGCAGATTAGGGGCCTGGCAGCAGCAATGGGAGGCCCGTAATCTGCCAGCACCCTATGTCAAAAAATTCTACACACCAGCAGTGTGTGAGGAAACCTGAAAGTGGCACATGGCAGAGTGTGGCGATGGAGACAGCAGCAATGGGAGGCCGTACAGGGACCCATGAGAGACTCTGGACCTGGCAGCAGCATGAGGAGGCGGTATATAGGGGCCTATGGCAGATTAGGGGCCTGGCAGCAGCTATAGGAGGCCCGTAATCTGCCAGCACCCTATGTCAAAAAATTCTACACACCAGCAGTGTGAGGAGACCTGAAAGTGGCACATGGCAGAGTGTGGCGATGGAGACAGCAGCAATGGGAGGCCGTACAGGGACCCATGAGAGACCCTGGACTTGGCAGCAGCATGAGGAGGCGGTATAGGGGCCCATGGCAGATTAGGGGCCTGGAAGCAGCAATGGGAGGCCCGTAATCTGCCAGCACCCTATGTCAAAAAATTCTACACACCAGCAGTGTGTGAGGAGACCTGAAAGTGGCACATGGCAGAGTGTGGCGATGGAGACAGCAGCAATGGGAGGCCGTACAGGGACCCATGAGAGACTCTGGACCTGGCAGCAGCATGAGGAGGCGGTATATAGGGGCCTATGGCAGATTAGGGGCCTGGCAGCAGCTATAGGAGGCCCGTAATCTGCCAGCACCCTATGTCAAAAAATTCTACACACCAGCAGTGTGAGGAGACCTGAAAGTGGCACATGGCAGAGTGTGGCGATGGAGACAGCAGCAATGGGAGGCCGTACAGGGAACCATGAGAGACTCTGGACCTGGCAGCAGCATGAGGAGGCGGTATATAGGGGCCTATGGCAGATTAGGGGCCTGGCAGCAGCTATAGGAGGCCCGTAATCTGCCAGCACCCTATGTCAAAAAATTCTACACACCAGCAGTGTGTGAGGAGACCTGAAAGTGGCACATGGCAGAGTGTGGCGATGGAGACAGCAGCAATGGGAGGCCGTACAGGGACCCATGAGAGACTCTGGACCTGGCAGCAGCATGAGGAGGCGGTATATAGGGGCCTATGGCAGATTAGGGGCCTGGCAGCAGCTATAGGAGGCCCGTAATCTGCCAGCACCCTATGTCAAAAAATTCTACACACCAGCAGTGTGAGGAGACCTGAAAGTGGCACATGGCAGAGTGTGGCGATGGAGACAGCAGCAATGGGAGGCCGTACAGGGAACCATGAGAGACTCTGGACCTGGCAGCAGCATGAGGAGGCGGTATATAGGGGCCTATGGCAGATTAGGGGCCTGGCAGCAGCTATAGGAGGCCCGTAATCTGCCAGCACCCTATGTCAAAAAATTCTACACACCAGCAGTGTGAGGAGACCTGAAAGTGGCACATGGCATGAGACACTGTGGACCTGGCAGCAGCATGAGGAGGCGGTATATAGGGGCCCATGGCAGATTAGGGGCCTGGCAGCAGCTATGGGAGGCCCGTAATCTGCCAGCACCCTATGTCAAAAAATTCTACACACCAGCAGTGTGTGAGGAGACCTGAAAGTGGCACATGGCAGAGTGTGGCGATGGAGACAACCCACCGACTGTTTTGCTCGCTGCCAAGCTGCCACCCTCTTCTCCTGATGATGCGGAAGCAATAGCCTGATGACGACGAGGCTGCCAAGTGCGATCAGCCTCATCATCATCAATTAGGGTCTCCGCCTCACTACTAGCCCCCTCGGCTGCGTGTGGGTCAGGAGACAGACCTGTCTCTACACCGGCTACCGAGCCACTCTCCTCGCCACTACTTCTTCGCCTGGCTGCTGAAGAGGCGGATGTCTCCCCCCGTTCCTGACCGCCCTCTGTTAGCTCTTCCTCACTGTACTGGATGACACCGGGAGCACTAGCCTCTGGCTGCGAATAGTGCTGCCTCGACCCCTTCCTCTGCTGCCACGTCTGCTCGCTCCTAAAACATTGCCTCCTCTGCCACTCCTCTGCATGTTGTCTGACATACTCTTTAATTAAACGATTCTGTGTCCCTGAGTAACAATTCTGTGGCCCTAAGTAACGGTTCTGTGGCCCTCAGTAACAGTTCTGTGTCCCTGAGTAACAATTCTGTGTCTGTGCGAGTAACAATTCTGTGGCCCCAAGTAACAGTTCTGTGGCCCTCAGTAACAATTCTGTGTCTGTGCGAGTAACAATTCTGTGTCTGTACGAGTAACAATTCTGTGGCCCTAACAGTTCTGTGGCCCTCAGTAACAATTCTGTGTCCCTGATTAACGTTTCTGTGGCCCCAAGGAACAGTTCTGTGGCCCTCAGTAACAATTCTGTGTCTGTGCGAGTAAGAATTCTGTGTCTGTGCGAGTAACAATTCTGTGGCCCTAAGTAACAGTTCTGTGGCCCTCAGTAACAGTTCTGTGTCCCTGAGTAACAATTGTGTCTGTGCGAGTAACAATTCTGTGGCCCTAAGTAACAGTTCTGTGGCCCTCAGTAACAATTCTGTGTCCCTGATTAACGTTTCTGTGGCCCCAAGTAACAGTTCTGTGGCCCTCAGTAACAATTCTGTGTCTGTGCGAGTAACAATTCTGTGTCTGTGCGAGTAACAATTCTGTGGCCCTAAGTAACGGTTCTGTGGCCCTCAGTAACAGTTCTGTGTCCTTGTGTAACAATTCTGTGTCTGTGCGAGTAACAATTCTGTGGCCCTAAGTAACAGTTATGTGGCCCTCAGTAACAATTCTGTGTCCCTGATTAACGTTTTTGTGGCCCCAAGTAACAGTTCTGTGGCCCTCAGTAACAATTCTGTGTCTGTGCGAGTAACAATTCTGTGGCCCTAAGTAACAGTTCTGTGGCCCTCAGTAACAATTCTGTGTCCCTGATTAACGTTTCTGTGGCCCCAAGTAACAGTTCTGTGGCCCTCAGTAACAATTCTGTGTCCCTGATTAACGTTTCTGTGGCCCCAAGTAACAGTTCTGTGGCCCTCAGTAACAATTCTGTGTCTGTGCGAGTAACAATTCTGTGTCTGTGCGAGTAACAATTCTGTGGCCCTAAGTAACAGTTCTGTGGCCCTCAGTAACAATTCTGTGTCCCTGATTAACGTTTCTGTGGCCCCAAGTAACAGTTCTGTGGCCCTCAGTAACAATTCTGTGTCTGTGCGAGTAAGAATTCTGTGTCTGTGCGAGTAACAATTCTGTGGCCCTAAGTAACAGTTCTGTGGCCCTCAGTAACAGTTCTGTGTCCCTGAGTAACAATTGTGTCTGTGCGAGTAACAATTCTGTGGCCCTAAGTAACAGTTCTGTGGCCCTCAGTAACAATTCTGTGTCCCTGATTAACGTTTCTGTGGCCCCAAGTAACAGTTCTGTGGCCCTCAGTAACAATTCTGTGTCTGTGCGAGTAACAATTCTGTGTCTGTGCGAGTAACAATTCTGTGGCCCTAAGTAACGGTTCTGTGGCCCTCAGTAACAGTTCTGTGTCCCTGTGTAACAATTCTGTGTCTGTGCGAGTAACAATTCTGTGGCCCTAAGTAACAGTTCTGTGGCCCTCAGTAACAATTCTGTGTCCCTGATTAACGTTTCTGTGGCCCCAAGTAACAGTTCTGTGGCCCTCAGTAACAATTCTGTGTCTGTGCGAGTAACAATTCTGTGTCTGTGCGAGTAACAATTCTGTGGCCCTAACTAACAGTTCTGTGGCCCTCAGTAACAATTCTGTGTCTGTGCGAGTAACAATTCTGTGTCTGTGCGAGTAACAATTCTGTGTCTGTGCGAGTAACAATTCTGTGGCACTAAGTAACGGTTCTGTGGCCCTCAGTAACAGTTCTGTGTCCCTGTGTAACAATTCTGTGTCTGTGCGAGTAACAATTCTGTGGCCCTAAGTAACAGTTCTGTGGCCCTCAGTAACAATTCTGTGTCTGTGCGAGTAACAATTCTGTGTCTGTGCGAGTAACAATTCTGTGGCCCTAAGTAACAGTTCTGTGGCCCTCAGTAACAATTCTGTGTCTGTCCCTGAGTAACAATTCTGTGGCCCTAACTAAAGTTTCTGAGGCCCTAAGTAACAATTCTCTGGCACTCAGTAACAATTCTGTCTGTCCCTGAGTAACAATTCTGTGGCCCTAATAACGTTTCTGTGGCCCTAAGTAACAATTATCTGGCACTCAGTAACAATTCTGTCTGTCCCTGAGTAACAATTCTGTGGCCCTAATAACGTTTCTGTGGCCCTAAGTAACAATTCTCTGGCACTCAGTAACAATTCTGTCTGTCCCTGAGTAACAATTCTGTGGCCCTAATAACGTTTCTGTGGCCCTAAGTAACAATTCTCTGGCACTCAGTAACAATTCTGTCTGTCCCTGAGTATGAATTCTGTGGCCCTAACTAGCGTTTCTTTGTCCCTAAGTAACGATTCTGTGGCCCTAATTAACAATTCTGTGTCCCTGAGTAATAGTTCTCTGTCCCTAAGTATCGTTTCTCTGTCCCCAAGTATTGTTTCTGTGGCCCTAACTCTGTCCCTGTCCCTAATACAGAGCGGTCTGCCTCTGTTCAATGACTGCAGGCAAATGAAGAATTCCAAAATGGCCGCTATTTATAGCTCGACCATTACACAGTGCTAGCTGGCTGGCTGCTGATTGGCTGATGCGATCACATGTCGTTGAGGAATGCATTATGGGTCAGCGCGCCTTGTCTGCGCGCCTTCCCAGACATCCCCGCTCCGTCGCCGCACATGTCAGCCGCCATTTTCGGAAAAATTTCGATTCGCGCGTCCGAATTAGGCTATTTTTCGGATTCGGCGCGAATCGAAATTTTTCCGATATTCGACTCGAATTCCACTTCGGCTACTTCGATTCGCTCATCTCTAGTGATGGAGTCCATTGATAGATGAAGATGCTCTATCGATCACAGATCATGAGCGGGCTTTAGAACAGCAGAACCCGCATCGCACGAAAACAGCAGATTCTCAAACACAGAAAATCACAGCACAGCCGAAGCGGTTTTTTTTTTTTTAAAGCGGTGGAAAGAAAATGCTGAAAAATAAAATAAAGCAGATAGTGCAGGAAATGAGGTAAACTGCCTTTGGTAGAGGAGAGTGTAATGGATTTAAGAAAAGGAAAGATGGATGATCTTGACACTTTCAAGCTTGACACTTCCAGTGTTGTTTAGAGAACATGACATGCCTCATTTGGAATTGACTTACTTGCTGTGCCCATGATTGCAGATTGGATTTATTATGATTGAACCAGTGAGCAACGAACACTGGTGTTCTGGGAGCATGGGTTAAAATATTTGAATTAATATTACTTTCGTTTGGAAAATTTGCAAACTGTTCTTAATTTTGGGTGAGGACAAGATAGAAGATCAGTTACCTGCACTACCTTAAAATTCTGATATAATCATTGATGCACAACAGGAATCTGAAGTTACGCAGTGTGGAGTATGTTGTTTATGATGAAGCAGACAAACTTTTGCTGAGCAGCTGCAGGAGTTCCTAGCCCGCATTCCAGAAAATAGCCTAACCTTGGTTTTCTCAGCCACTCTTTCCAAGATGCTGCTAGAATTTGAACGTGTAGATCTTACTGATCCTTTGATAATCCGTCTGGATGTTGATACAAAGCTAAGTGAATCAGTTAAATCTGGCATTTTTTCATGCGAGGGCAGAAAATAAAATTGCTTTGTTTCTACATCTATTGCGCGGCATTGTGAAGCCTTCAGATTTGTTGCCATATTCGTGTCCACCAAACACCATGCTGAAAGGGATGCTAGAAATGGAAGCTCATGATGAAACACCTTATGTGGATGATCTCCACCTCTTTCTAGGAAGACCCTTGTGTCTTCCCACACTTTGGAATCAAGAAGCGCATGGTGATTTAGGACGAGTCCCACAAAGATTGATAGTTGAAGATGCTTTACCGATTATGAGCGGGCTTTGGAACAGCTTAACTTGCATCACGTAAAGTAGAATGCTTAAACACATTATAGCAAATTCAGACAAGTACAAAGCTGGAGCCTATGAAACGTTTGTAAAAGACCAATGCCACTCAGTTGGGGAGAAGAAATTCCATCTGAGCAGAGCACAAAAACAGCAGATTCTAAAACACAGAAAATCACAGCACAGCCGAAGCGGTTTTTCTTACAAAGCGGTGGAAAGAAAATGCTGAAAAATAAAATAAAGCAGATAGTGTAGGAAATGAGGTAAACTGCCTATGGCAGAGGAGAGATTTAAGAAAGGAAGATAAATGATCTTGACACTTTCAAGCTTGACACTTACAGTGCTGTTTAAAGAATATAACATGGCTCATTTGGAATTGACTTACTTGCTGTGCCAATGATTTCAGATTGGATTTATTATGATTGAACCAGTGTGCAACGAGCACTGGTGTTAAAATATTTGAATTGATCTACTGAAAGCTTTCGGTTGGAAAATTCACTGGTTTGCAGACTGCTCTTATTTTGGGTGGGGACAAGACCGAAGATCACTACACTAAAGATAACTACATTAAAATTCTGATATAAACATTGATGCACAACAGGAATCTGAAGTTCCACAGTGTGGAGTATTTCGTTTTTGATGAAGCAGACAAACATTTGCTAAGCAGCTGCAGGAGATCCTTGCCCGTCTTCCAGAAAATCGCCAAAACATGTTTTTATCAGCCACTCTACCCAAGATGCTGCTTTTAATTTGCCCGTGCAAAAGTACAAATTCCTTCCTTCCTTCCATCTCTAACTCCCCGTCCCTCCCTTCTAGTTCCTTCCTTACCTTCTTTTCATTCTTTCCATCCTTACCTTATCTCCCCTTTTTCCCTCCTTCTACCCTTCCCTTAAATCCCAATCTTCCATCCTTTCCTTCCTTCACCCCCTCCTTCCATTCTTCCTTTATCCCTTCCCTTATCAACATTTCATAATTTCCCTGACTTTCTTCTTCTCTCTCCCTCATTCTTTCCTTCTTTTCCTCCCATCCTTCCTTCCTCTTCCCTTCTCTTCCTCTCCTCCCTTCCTGATTTCCTTCCCTCCCTTCATTTCTTTTCTTCATATATTTTCTTCTTTCTTTCCTTCTTTCCTATCCTAACCTTCCTACCCTTCTTTTCTTCCTTTCCTTCACTTCCATCTCTACTCTACTTCATTCCCCCTCTCCATCTCCATTTTCTTTAATTCGTCATTCATTCCATCATTCCCATCATTCTCTTCCATCCTTCTTCCCTCACCGATTCCTTCCTTCCTTTCCTTTCCTCTTTCCCTGCTTTCTTTCCGGCTCCCTCCCTCTCATTCCTTATTTTCCTATTTTCTTACTTCCCTATTTTCTTTCGTTATCTTCATTCCTTTCTTTCCTTTCCCTTCGTTCGTTCCCTCTCTTCCTTAACTCCCCTCCAATCACTTCCAATCCTTCCTTCCTTCCTTCCTTCCTTCTTTCATTCTTCCCATCTCTCCTTCCTTCCCTTCCTTTCATTTTATTCCCTCCTTCCATCTTTCATACCTCCCTTCCCTCCCCTCCACTTCTTCATACCTTCCATGCCTTCCTTCTTTCCTTCTTTCATATTCCTCCTTCACTCCCCTTCCTTCTTACCTTCTCTCCTTTTTTCCTTCCTTTTTACCTTCGATCCTTCCTTCCTTCCCTTTCTTCATTCTATCCTATCTTATCCTATCTTTTAATCTTTTCTTTTTTTACCATCTTTTCCCTTCCCTCATTCCCTTCTCTTCTTTCCTTCCTTCCCCCCTCTCCATCACCATTTCCTTCTATACTTTCTTCATCCCTACCTTCCTTTCCATCTTTACCCTTCTATCCTTTTTTTCCCTCCCTCATTCCTTACTTCCTTTCCTCCACTCCTTTCCTTCCTTCCTTCCCTCTGTCCCTCCCCTTCCATTCTCTTCCCTACCCTTTCTTTCCAGTCCCTTCCTTCCTTCTTTCCTTCCTGCTTTCCCTGCCTTCCTTCTTTCCTTCCTTCCTTCCTTCTTTCCTTCCATCCCTTCCTTTCTTTTTCTTTCCTTTCCTTTTTTTTCCTTTCAATTCCTTTCCTTTATTTTCCTACTTCCTTTTCTCCTACTTTCTCTTTACTTCCTTTAATACCTTTTACCCATTCTGTCTTCCCTTCTTCCTTTCCCTCCTCTTCCCTCCCTTACTTTCTTTCCTTCCTTCCCTTTCTTTCCGTCCTTCCGTCATTCATTCCATCCATCCCCTTCTCTTTCTTCGTCATTACTTATTTTCTTCCTTTCTCCTTTCCTCTCTCCATTCCCTCCCCTCCTCTCTTTCATTCATTCCATACTTCCCTTCCTTCTACATTCCTTCCTTCTTTCCCTTCCCTTCCCTCCCCTCTACTTCCTTCCTTCCTTCTTAACTTCTCTCCGTCTTTCCCCTTCTTCATTCTTTCCTTTCCTCTCTCCTCCTTTTCCTATCCTTCCTTCCTTTTTTTCTCTTTCTTCCCTCCCTCAACTTCTTTCCTTCTCTCCCTTTCTTTCATTCTTTCCATCCTGACCTTTCCTCCCCTTACTTCACACATTCTTTTCTTCCTTTCCTTTCCTTCCCTTCCTTTCCTTCTTCTTCCCTTCTTTCCTTCACCCCCCGCCCTTCTCCATTTCCTTCCATTCCTTCTTCTTCCCTTCCCTTCTTATCTCCCTTCCATCCTTTCCCTTCCTTTATTCTTCCCCACCTCATTTCTTCCTTAATTTCCTTCCATCCTTTCCTTCCTTCCCTGCTTTCCTTCCCACTTCTCTCCCATGCTTTCCCTCCCTCCCTTTCTTCGTTGCTTTCATCATTCCCTCCGTCCCTCCCTCCCTCCCTTCCTTCCTTCCTTCCTTCCTTCCTTCCTTCCTTCCTTCCTTCCGTTTCTACTATTCCTTCCTCCCTCCT
This sequence comes from Staurois parvus, assembly GCF_062004578.1. Taxonomy (NCBI): domain Eukaryota; kingdom Metazoa; phylum Chordata; class Amphibia; order Anura; family Ranidae; genus Staurois; species Staurois parvus. The sequence continues at coordinate 23,745 of NW_028321499.1, forward strand.
TTCCTCTTTTCACTTTCCTTTCCTTTTTCTTGCTGCCTTCTTTCTTTCTTCCTTCCCTTTCCTTCCTCTCCTTCCTTTTTTCTTTATTTGTTTCCTATCCTCCCTCCTCATTCTTCCTTCATTCTTTCCTTTCTCCCTTTCTTCCTTCTTTCCATTTCTCAATTCCTCCCTTTTCTATCCTATCAAATCCTTTCCTTCTTTTCTTTCTTCCCTCCCTCCCCTTCCATCCTTCCTTCTTCCTTTCTCTCCTTCCTTCCCTTTCTTCCTTCTTTCCTTTCCTATTTTCCTCCCTTTCCTATCCTATCCATCCTTCCCTTCCTTTCTTTCTTCCCTCCCTCCCATTCCTTGCTTCCCTTCCTTTCATTCTTTCCATCCTTTCCTTCCCTTTCCTTCCTTCCCTCCTTCTTTTCTTCCTTTTTTTCCTTCCTTTCCATCTCAATCCTCCCTCCTTTCCTTCCTTCACCCCCCTCCCCTTCTTCATTTCCTTCCATTCTTCCTTCATTCCTTCCCTTCTTATCTCCATTCCTTCCTTACCTACTTTCTTTGCTTTCCTTCCCACTTCCCTCCTCTCCCGTCCTTTCCCTTCTTTCCCTCCCTTCCTTCCTTCCTTACTTCCTTCCTTCTTTCCCTCTTTCCTTCCTCCCCTCCCTTCATTTCTTTCCTTCATATCTTTTCTTCCTCCCTTCCTTCCTTCCCTCTTTTCACTTTTCTTTCCTTTTTTTTTTCTTATTTTTTTCCTTTTTCTTCCTGCCTTCTTTTTCTCTTTTATTCTTTTACTTTTTTCCTATCCTCCCTCCCCATTCTTCCTTCATTATTTCTTTCCCTCCTTATTTCTTTCCTTCATAGCTTCCTCCCTTTCGTCCATTTCTTCCTTCTTTCCTTTTTTTAATTCCTCCATTTCCAATCCTAATTTTCCTACCTTTCCTTACCTAACACCCCTTACTTCCTTACCTTCTTTTTTTCCTTTCCTTCCCCTTCCATCCCTACCCTCTTTCCTGCCCCCCTCCTCATCTCCATTTCCTTTCATTCGTCATTCATCCCTTCCTTCCCTTCTATCTTTTCCTTTCCATTCTTCTTCCATCCCTCATTCCTTCCTTCCTTTCCTTTTCTCCTTCCCTGCTTTCCTTCCGGCTTCCCTCCCCTCCTTTCCCTCCCTCATTTCCTCCCTTCCTTCTATCTTTTCCTCTTTCCTTCCTTTTCTTCCGTCCGTCCTTCCTTTCCCTCCCTCCCTACTCCCTTCTCTTCATTCCCTTTCATTCCTTTCCCTTCCTTCATTCTTTCCTTCCTGCTTTCCACGCATTCCTTCTTTCTTTTCTTCCTTCCTTCCTACCTTCCTTCTATCCCTCCCTACCCTTTCATTTCCTTCTTCCCTCCCTCCCTCTTTCCCTCCTTCCCTCCCTCCCTCTTCCCTTTCTTCCTCCTACCTTCCCTTTGCTTTCACTTATCCCCTTCCTACCCTTTTTTCTCTTCCTTCCTTCCCTCCTGCCCTCCATCCCCTTCCTTCCTTTTTGCCTTCATCTCTCCCCTCCTCTCCTATGCTTTCCTTTCCATTCCTTTCCTTTTCCTTCCTTCTTTCCCTCCCTGCTTCCTTCCATACATTTCTATCCACCTTCCCTATTTCCTTCTTCCCACTTTTCTTCCTCTTCTTCCTCTCATCAATCCCTTTCTTCCTTCCCTTCCTTCCTTCCTTCCTTCCTTCCTTCCTTCCTTCCTCTCCTTTCCTAATTTCCTCCTTCCTTCCTCCTTTCCTCCCTCCATTCACTTCCCTCTGCTCCTTTCCTTCCTTCGGGGGTTCTTTCCTATCCTCCCTTCCTCCTTTTCCTTTTCTATCCTTCTTTCCCTCCCTTTGCTTCCTTTCATTCCTTCCATCCTGAACTTCTCTCCCTATCCTTCCCTCCTTTTTTCTTCCTATCCTTCCCATCCATCCCTACCCTCCTTCCTCCATTATTTCCTTCCTTCACCCCCTCCCCATCTCCATTCCCTTCCATCCCTTCCCTTCTTATCTCAATTCCATTCTTTCCATTCCTTTCTTCTTCCCTCCCTCATTCCTTTCTTCATTTCCTCTCATCCTTTCCTTCCCTTCTTTGATTTCCTTCCCACTTCCCTCCCCTCCTTTCCCTCCTTTCGCTCCATCCCTTCCTTCCTTCCTTCCTTCCTTCCTTCCTTCCTTCCTTCCTTCCTCTTTCCTTCCCTTCCTCCCCTCCCTTCCTGATATCCTCCCCTCTCTTCATTTCTTACCTTCATATCTTTTCTTCCTTCCTTCCTATCTTCACTTCTTACTATTCCTTCCTCCCTCCTTCCCTCTTTTCAATTTCCTTTCTTTTATTTTCTTTTCCTTTTTCTTCCTGCCTTCTTCCTTCCTTATATTCCTCCCCTCCCTTTTCTTCCTTTACTTTGTTTCTATCCTCCCTCCCCACTCTTCCTTCACTCTTACCTTCCTTCCTTATTTATTTCCTACCTTCATAATATCCTCCCTTTCTTCCCTTCCTTCCTTTCTTTCTTCTTTCTTTCCTTTTCTTAATTCCTCACTATCCTAGCCTATCCTTTCTACCCTTCTTTTCTTCCTTTCCTTCACTTACTTCCCTACTCTCCTTCCCCCCCCATCTTCATTTCCTATCATTCGTCATTCATCCCTTCCTTCCTTCCCTTCCATCCTTCTTCCCTCCCTTATTCCTTCCTTCCTTTCCATTCCTCTTTCCCTGCTTTCCTTCCGGCTTCCCTCCCCTCCTTTCCTTCCCTCCCTTCCTTCGTTCTCTTCCTTCCTTTCTTCCTTTCCCTCCCTCCCATTCTCTATTCTCTTCTCTACCATTTCTTTCTTTTCCCTTCCTTACTTCTTCCCTTCCTTCCTTCTTTCCCTTCCTTCCTTCTTTCCTTCCTTCCTTCTTTTCTTCCTTCCTTCTATCCCTCCCTCCTTCCCTCCCTCTCTTCCCTTTCTTCCTTCTTCCACTTCTCCTACCTTCCTTGTTTTTCCATTTCTCCCTTCTTTCCTTTCTTCCCTTACCCCTCTCCTTCCCATCCTTTCTTTTTTCCCAGGAAGGAAGGAAGCATAAAA
>NW_028321500.1:0-41112 GCF_062004578.1 Staurois parvus
AGAGATCTGGGGGTGGGGGGGGGGACTCCCTCCTCTGTGCCCCGATGCCTGGGGGTGGGGGGGGGGACTCCCTCCTCTGTGCCCCGATGCCTGGGGGTGGGGGGGGGACTCCCTCTGTGCCCCGATGCCTGGGGGGTGGGGGGGGACTCCCTCTGTGCCCCGATGCCTGGGGGTGGGGGGGGGACTCCCTCTGTGCCCCGATGCCTGGGGGTGGGGGGGGGACTCCCTCTGTGCCCCGATGCCTGGGGGTGGGGGGGGGACTCCCTCTGTGCCCCGATGCCTGGGGGTGGGGGGGGGACTCCCTCTGTGCCCCGATGCCTGGGGGTGGGGGGGGGACTCCCTCTGTGCCCCGATGCCTGGGGGTGGGGGGACTCCCTCTGTGCCCCGATGCCTGGGGGTGGGGGGGACTCCCTCTGTGCCCCGATGCCTGGGGGTGGGGGGGGACTCCCTCTGTGCCCCGATGCCTGGGGGGTGGGGGGGGGGGGGGGGGGGGACTCCCTCTGTGCCCCGATGCCTGGGGGGGACTTCCTCTGTGCCCCGATACCTGGGGGGGGGGAGGGGACTTCCTCCGTGCCCCGATACCTGGGGGGGGGGCTTCCTCCGTGCCCCGATACCTGGGGGGGGGGCTTCCTCCGTGCCCCGATACCTGGGGGGGGGGGGGGGGGGACTTCCTCCGTGCCCCGATACCTGGGGGACGACGACGACTTCCTCTGTGCCCCGATGCCTGGGGGTGGGGGGGGGACTCCCTCTGTGCCCCGATGCCTGGGGTGGGGGAGGGACTCCCTCTGTGCCCCGATGCCTGGGGGTGGGGGGGGACTCCCTCTGTGCCCCGATGCCTGGGGGTGGGGGGGGGACTCCCTCTGTGCCCCGATGCCTGGGGGTGGGGGGGGGACTCCCTCTGTGCCCCGATGCCTGGGGGTGGGGGGGGGGACTCCCTCTGTGCCCCGATGCCTGGGGGTGGGGGGGGGGGACTCCCTCTGTGCCCCGATGCCTGGGGGTGGGGGGGACTCCCTCTGTGCCCCGATGCCTGGGGGGGGGAGGGGACTTCCTCTGTGCCCCGATACCTGGGGGGGGGAGGGGACTTCCTCCGTGCCCCGATACCTGGGGGGGGGGGGGGGGGGGGGGACTTCCTCCGTGCCCCGATACCTGGGGGGGGGGGGCTTCCTCCGTGCCCCGATACCTGGGGGGGGGGGCTTCCTCCGTGCCCCGATACCTGGGGGGGGGGGGGGGGGGGAGGGGACTTCCTCCGTGCCCCGATACCTGGGGGACGACGACGACTTCCTCTGTGCCCCGATACCTGGGGGGGGGGGTTGAGGGACTCCCTCTGTGCCCCGATACCTGAGGGGAGAGGACTTCCTCTGTGCCCGATACCTGGGGGGGGGGGCGTGTGGAGGACTTCCTCTGTGCCCCGATACCTGGGGGGGGGGGGGTGGTGGGGGGGACTCCCTCTGTGCCCCGATACCTGAGGGGAGAGGACTTCCTCTGTGCCCGATACCTGGGGGGGGCGTGTGGAGGACTCCCTCTGTGCCCCGATACCTGGGGGGGGGGGGGTGGGGGGACTTCCTCTGTGCCCCCGATACCTGGGGGGGGGGGTTGAGGACTCCCTCTGTGCCCCGATACCTGGGGGGAGGACACTCACCTGTGACACTGCACATGCCTCATCTGGGCTCTCCAGGCGCAGCAGGGAGAATTCAACGAGGACTTTGCAGGCAGCAGCTGCTGACTGAAGTTGGTTTCTGGGAACTGAAAGCAGGAAACAGATTTTCTGACCAACCAAAACTGAGCACAATATGGAAATAACCAATCACAGCACAGCTGAACCCTCCCCAGCCGCCAACCCCTTCCCCCCCCCCCCCCCCTGTTGCTCCTGCCAATACAGCAAACACCAATTTCGTTTCTCTGTTTCCTGAACCAGAATTCCAGACTCGATGGCTGAGCTCCATAGGATGCCTTTACTGGCCCCTAAAGCATTGCTATTGGGCACAGGAGCAGCAGTGGGCGGGGCTTTTCCATGAATCCAGGTGCCACGTGAAACCCGATGAGAGGGGGGCATAACGGGGGGCACCTTGTGGGGTTCGCTCTCAGGCAGGACTTTTACATCCAAACTTAAAAGAGAACCTGTAACCCATTTTAAACTAGCGGCAACAATCAACAGCTTGAGCCCGATGGAACTACTACTCCCAGCATGTCCCCGCAGACGTTGGCGACCTCTCTGTGCCTCCAAGGCCAAAGTGATGCCTGCGACACCCAACATGAGGCAATGTCTGCAGTGCGGAGGAGACACTTACTTTGGTTGCAGATGGTGGTGATGTAGTGAGTAGAGAGAGCCACAAACGACGAGTAAAACGGCTCGTACTGCTTATCGTGATGAAGAATTTCTGATTCACTGAAAAGAAAAAAAAAAAAAAATTCTCATTAAACCACTTCAGCTCTGATAGGTTTCACCCCCCCCCCCCGACAAGGCCATTTCTTTTTTACGATTTAGCACTGCGCTACTGAAACTGGTAACTGCGCGGTCACGCAACGCTCTTCCAAAGACAACATTTATGTTTTGGTGGTATTTGATCACCACTAGGTTTTTATTTTAATTTCTTATTATATAAAACAAAAAAAAAACAAAAAAAAAACAAAAAAAAAAAAAGACAAAAAAGTCTGAAGGAAAAAATATTTATTTTACTTTCTGCTATAAAACATTAACCAACAGAAAAAAATAAAATCAGATTTCTTCATAAAATGTTTTCTGCTGTATGTCTTTGGTATAAAAAAAACAAACAAACAAAAAAAAAACGTGCATTAAAAATTTTTTTTTTTTTTTTAAATAAAGTGTTAATGCACTTTTTTTTTTTTTCAATGTGAAAAAAATGCTTTAACGGAGCGGACAATGAAGCTTGACTGGCTGCTCTGCACACACAGCCAAGTGCGAGGGTAACATGAAGGTATACAATATCCCCCCCCCCATTGGGGTCAGCGCCTCATTTAGGGCTCGTTCACACTTGGCTGTTTTACCAAACGCCCCTATAGCGTTTTGCAAGAGTTGGTCCGGCGTTTGCGGAGCATTTTTTAACGCTCGGCAAACACCGCATGCGCGGTTTAGTGGCGTTTGCCGAGTGTTTAAAAACGCCCCACAAATGCCTATAATGCAGTTTGAATGGTGTCACCGCTCCGCAAACGCCCCGCAACCACGTCGCAACCGCACCGCAAACAACGGCCGGGCGTTTGCGGAGCGGCACCATAGACTAGAATAGGAGGCTTCAACGCCTCCTGACTCGACCAGAGGCATCCGTTTTGCCGCGACGCAAACGCTCCCGTTAGAACAGCACCATGTGCTGTAATGTGCAGAATTGGCAGAGGCGTTTGGGATGCGGTAAAAACGCTTCCCCAAAACGCCTCTCTGCCGCCTCTCACAGCGCTAGTGTGAACGTAGCTTTACTCACTCAAATGTGCTTTTGCTGAGCGTTAACCACTCGCCCTCCTGAGGATTCCCTCCCCCCTCCGGCCATTTTTTGCATTATGGCGCTGTGCTACTTTAACAGACAATTGCGCAGTCATGCAACGCTGCACCCAAATGAAATTTAAGTCCTTTTTTCCCAGGAATTGAGCTTTCTTTCGGTGGTATTGGATTGCCTGAGTGTTTATTTTTTTAGCTATAAGAAAAAAAAAAAAAAAAAAAAAAAAAAAAAAAAACACACAACACACAATATTTTTGACTTTTTCCTATTAAACATGTCCAGTAAAAAAAAAAAAAAAAATTTAGGCAAAAACGTATTCTGCTCCGTGTTTGTGGTAAAAAAAAAAAAAAATCCAAATACGTGTAAATTGTTTGGTTTACATGAAAGTTATGGCGTTAGCAAATGGCGGCACAGATACTGGAATTTTTTTTTATTTTTATTAGTAATGGTGGCGATCAGCGACTTATAGAGGGACTGCGGTGGGCATTCTGACACTGGGGGGGGGGGGGGGGGACTGACTTGGTGTCACTGACATCCCCAGTGACACCAATACAGTGATCAGTGCTAATAAAAAGCCCCGACACTGTACTAATGACACTGGGTAGGAAGGGGTTAACATGAGGGGCGATCAAAGGGTTAACTGTGTGCTGTGTTACTAAGCGCTGTGTCCGTGTGCTGCATTGTAAGCACACTGCTTTGTATGGCTCTGCATGGCTATCCAAAGCAGTGTGCACGAGCTGACAGGGAGGAGAACAGTCCCCCCCCCCCCCTCCTCGTCGGAGATGCTTGGCAATCACTGGGCGCCAGGGACGCGGTGATTGGCACAAATGGCAGCGTGGATAGGGTGCTCACCCCCCTACCTGGAAATGCAACATCACGTATACACACACACACACACACACACACACACACACACATGCGATTTTGCACACCCGTGCCACCTTGCAGCAGTATTTCTGCTATAGGGAGGTCGAGAAGCGGTTAAGAGCGCCTGACACTCCCCTTTCCTGATGAGCAGCCAATCGGTGCTCATCACACTGCGAGGTCTCCACCCTCTCTGCTAGTCCCTGGGTGTGGTGGGGGGGGGGAGATAAACCTCACAATGTAAACACATGAATAGTTTCAGTCGCCATGAAGCCCCGACATTCCTAGACACGCCTCAGAGTTAGACACGGTCTGGGGGGGGGGGGGGGGCATCATTTTTTTTATAACAGGACAAGTAGATTGGGACTCCGATTTAGTCCCTGGACAAGGTTTATTTTTAAAAATTCCCACACCCCCACGGAAGGGGGAGGGGACCCGTCACGTGTGTACACGGAAGGGGGCGGGGAGGGGACCCGTCACGTGTGTACACGGAAGGGGGCGGGGAGGGGACCCGTCACGTGTGTACACGGAAGGGGGCGGGAGGGGACCCGTCACGTGTGTACACGGAAGGGGGCGGGGAGGGGACCCGTCACGTGTGTACACGGAAGGGGGCGGGGAGGGGACCCGTCACGTGTGTACACGGAAGGGGGCGGGGAGGGGACCCGTCACGTGTGTACACGGAAGGGGGCGGGGAGGGGACCCGTCACGTGTGTACACGGAAGGGGGTGGGGAGGGGACCTGTCACGTGTGTAGAGAAGGGGGTGGGGGAGGGGACATGTCATGTATGCAGAAGGGGTCATGTCATGTGTGTAGAGGGGGGGGAAGGGGACATGTCATGTGTGTAGAGGGGGGGAAGGGGACATGTCATGTGTGTAGAGGGGGGGGAAGGGGACATGTCATGTGTGTAGAGGGGGGGGAAGGGGACATGTCATGTGTGTAGAGGGGGGGGGGGGGACATGTCATGTGTGTAGGGGGGGGGGGACATGTCATGTGTGTAGGGGGGGGGGGGGGACATGTCATGTGTGTAGGGGGGGGGGACATGTCATGTGTGTAGAGGGGGGAGGGGACATGTCATGTGTGTAGAGGGGGGAGGGGTCATGTCATGTGTGTAGGGGGGGGGGGACATGTCATGTGTGTAGGGGGGGGGGGACATGTCATGTGTGTAGGGGGGGGGGGGACATGTCATGTGTGTAGGGGGGGGGGACATGTCATGTGTGTAGAGGGGGGAGGGGACATGTCCATGTGTGTAGAGGGGGGGGGGACATGTCATGTGTGTAGAGGGGGGGGGACATGTCATGTGTGTAGAGGGGGGGGACATGTCATGTGTGTAGAGGGGGGGGGACATGTCATGTGTGTAGAGGGGGGGGCCATGTCATGTGTGTAGAGGGGGGGGGGGCATGTCATGTGTGTAGAGAGGGGGGAAGGGACATGTCATGTGTGTAGAGAGGGGGGAAGGGACATGTCATGTGTGTAGAGAGGGGGAAGGGACATGTCATGTATGTAGAGGGGGAGGGGACATCATGTCAGGTGTGTAGAGAGGAGGGGGAGGGGTATGTCAGTAGTTGGGCCCAGAAGAGGACCTGTCATGGCGGCGGTGACTCAGCTCTCACTCCCCTCACCTCTCTATGACGGAGGTCAGTAGCTGGGGAAGCTCTTTCATGTCGAAAGCGGAATATGAGGCGGAGAGAAGCGGCCTGACCGCCACCTCCCATCCCGGACCCGCACCGCCGCCGCTGGACGCCATCTTCCGGCACTTCCCGTGTCTGAGGAGAACCTGGAAGTGACGTCAGTGAAACCGGATCTGGATGGTCGGGGCTTATCTTCGTTCGCCCCTAAAACTACCCCGCCCCCCTCCGCTGCACCTTCACCCCGCCCACCGCACCTTCACCCCGCCCCCCTCACTGTGTGATCTCTGTGCTGGGGACCCCATTACACCATCCAATCACCTCCAGAATAGCCCTGACAGAGATCCACCTTTATTATACGTCATCCTAGAGCTCCACTCAGTGACTGTGCCTAGGCTGGGGTGATGTCAGGCAGGAGGAGGCATTTCCTCAGTCTCCCCTCCCCCGGCGATCAGACCGTACATTGTAACTTTGTAGGAGGAGGAGGAGTCATTTCTTCAGTCTCCCCTCCCCCGGCGATCAGACCGTACATTGTAACTTTGTAGGAGGAGGAGGAGTCATTTCTTCAGTCTCCCCTCCCCCGGCGATCAGACCGTACATTGTAACTTTGTAGAAGGAGGAGGAGTCATTTCCTCAATCTCCCCTCCCCTGCTGATCAGACTGTACATTGTAACTTTGTAAAAGGACTAGGAGTCATTTCCTCAGTCTCCCCTCCCCCAGTGATCAGACTGTACATTGTAACTTTGTAGAAGGAGGAGGAGGCATTTGCTCAGTCTCCCCTCCCCCAGTGATCAGACTGTACATTGTAACTTTGTAGGAGGAGGAGTCATTTCCTCAGTCTCCTCCCCCAGTGATCAGACTGTACATTGTAACTTTGTAGGAGGAGGAGTCATTTCTTCAGTCTCCCCTCCCCCAGTGATCAGACTGTACATTGTAACTTTGTAGAAGGAGTCATTTCCTCAGTCTCCCCCCCAGTGATCAGACTGTACATTGTAACTTTGTAGAAGGAGTCATTTCCTCAGTCTCCCCCCCAGTGATCAGACTGTACATTGTAACTTTGTAGAAGGACTAGGAGTCATTCCCTCAGTCTCCTCCCCCAGTGATCAGACCGTACATTGTAACTTTGTAGAAGGAGTCATTTTCCTCAGTCTCCCCTCCCCCAGTGATCAGACCATACATTGTAACTTTGTAGAAGGAGTCATTTCCTCAGTCTCCTCCCCCAGTGATCAGACTGTACATTGTAACTTTGTAGGAGGAGGAGTCATTTCTTCAGTCTCCCCCCCAGTGATCAGACCGTACATTGTAACTTTGTAGGAGTTCCTGAATCCCCGCCTACTGGCCAGACCTATCAGTAGACATACTCTAGGTGCTCATGTCATTGCAAGGGAAAGAGGTGGGTGGGGCTTATCACCACGCCTCCTCATATAGCCCAGCCCCCTCCTTGCCCCGCCCCTGCAGACCCTCACTTGATACATTGTAACTCTCCTCCAGCTGCTCCTGTGCTGAACCCTTTCCTCACCAGCGGCTGTCACCACTAGAGGCGCTATAGACACGCCCGGCTACGGCAATACAACAGCAGCCCCTTCCTGCGCAGCGCTGCCGGGACCGCCGTCACATGCAGGGTCCTGGTACAATCCCGCGTGCAGCTTCCAGGAATAGCCCCTCCCCCTGCGCAGCGCTGCCGGGACCGCCGTCACATGCAGGGTCCTGGTACAATCCCGCGTGCAGCTTCCAGGAATAGCCCCTCCCCCTGCGCAGCGCTGCCGGGACCGCCGTCACATGCAGGGTCCTGGTACAATCCCGCGTGCAGCTTCCAGGAATAGCCCCTCCCCCTGCGCAGCGCTGCCGGGACCGCCGTCACATGCAGGGTCCTGGTAAAATCCCGCGTGCAGCTTCCAGGAATAGCCCCTCCCCCTGCGCAGCACTGCCGGGACCGCCGTCACATACAGGGTCCTGGTACAATCCCGCGTGCAGCTTCCAGGAATAGCCCCCCCCCCTGCGCAGCCGCTGCCGGGACCGCCGTCACATGCAGGGTCCTGGTACAATCCCGCGTGCAGAATCCATGGCTTCCAGGAATAGCCCCTCCCCCTGCGCAGCGCTGCCGGGACCGCCGTCACATGCAGGGTCCTGGTACAATCCCGCGTGCAGCATCCATGGCTTCCAGGAATAGCCCCTCCCCCTGCGCAGCGCTGCCGGGACCGCCGTCACATGCAGGGTCCTGGTACAATCCCGCGTGCAGCATCCATGGCTTCCAGGATAGCCCCTCCCCCTGCGCAGCGCTGCCGGGACCGCCGTCACATGCAGGGTCCTGGTACAATCCCGCGTGCAGCTTCCAGGAATAGCCCCTCCCCCTGCGCAGCGCTGCCGGGACCGCCGTCACATGCAGGGTCCTGGTACAATCCCGCGTGCAGCTTCCAGGAATAGCCCCTCCCCCTGCGCAGCGCTGCCGGGACCGCCGTCACATGCAGGGTCCTGGTACAATCCCGCGTGCAGCTTCCAGGAATAGCCCCTCCCCCTGCGCAGTGCTGCCGGGACCGCCGTCACATGCAGGGTCCTGGTAAAATCCCGCGTGCAGCTTCCAGGAATAGCCCCTCCCCCTGCGCAGCACTGCCGGGACCGCCGTCACATACAGGGTCCTGGTACAATCCCGCGTGCAGCTTCCAGGAATAGCCCCCCCCCCTGCGCAGCGCTGCCGGGACCGCCGTCACATGCAGGGTCCTGGTACAATCCCGCGTGCAGAATCCATGGCTTCCAGGAATAGCCCCTCCCCCTGCGCAGCGCTGCCGGGACCGCCGTCACATGCAGGGTCCTGGTACAATCCCACGTGCAGCATCCATGGCTTCCAGGAATAGCCCCTCCCCCTGCGCAGCGCTGCCGGGACCGCCGTCACATGCAGGGTCCTGGTACAATCCCGCGTGCAGCATCCATGGCTTCCAGGAATAGCCCCTCCCCCTGCGCAGCGCTGCCGGGACCGCCATCACATGCAGGGTCCTGGTACAATCCCGCGTGTAGCTTCCAGGAATAGCCCCTCCCCCTGCGCAGCGCTGCCAGGACCGCAGTCACATGCAGGGTCCTGGTACAATCCCGTGTGCAGCATCCATGGCTTCCAGGAATAGCCCCTCCCCCTGCGCAGCGCTGCCGGGACCGCCGTCACATGCAGGGTCCTGGTACAATCCCGCGTGCAGCTTCCAGGAATAGCCCCTCCCCCTGCGCAGCGCTGCCGGGACCGCCGTCACATGCAGGGTCCTGGTACAATCCCGCGTGCAGCATCCATGGCTTCCAGGAATAGCCCCTCCCCCTGCGCAGCGCTGCCGGGACCGCCGTCACATGCAGGGTCCTGGTACAATCCCGCGTGCAGCTTCCAGGAATAGCCCCTCCCCCTGCGCAGCACTGCCGGGACCGCCGTCACATACAGGGTCCTGGTACAATCCCGCGTGCAGCTTCCAGGAATAGCCCCCCCCCCTGCGCAGCGCTGCCGGGACCGCCGTCACATGCAGGGTCCTGGTACAATCCCGCGTGCAGAATCCATGGCTTCCAGGAATAGCCCCTCCCCCTGCGCAGCGCTGCCGGGACCGCCGTCACATGCAGGGTCCTGGTACAATCCCACGTGCAGCATCCATGGCTTCCAGGAATAGCCCCTCCCCCTGCGCAGCGCTGCCGGGACCGCCGTCACATGCAGGGTCCTGGTACAATCCCGCGTGCAGCATCCATGGCTTCCAGGAATAGCCCCTCCCCCTGCGCAGCGCTGCCGGGACCGCCATCACATGCAGGGTCCTGGTACAATCCCGCGTGTAGCTTCCAGGAATAGCCCCTCCCCCTGCGCAGCGCTGCCAGGACCGCAGTCACATGCAGGGTCCTGGTACAATCCCGTGTGCAGCATCCATGGCTTCCAGGAATAGCCCCTCCCCCTGTGCAGCGCTGCCGGGACCGCCGTCACATGCAGGGTCCTGGTACAATCCCGCGTGCAGCTTCCAGGAATAGCCCCTCCCCCTGCGCAGCGCTGCCGGGACCGCCGTCACATGCAGGGTCCTGGTACAATCCCGCGTGCAGCATCCATGGCTTCCAGGAATAGCCCCTCCCCCTGCGCAGCGCTGCCGGGACCGCCGTCACATGCAGGGTCCTGGTACAATCCCGCGTGCAGCATCCATGGCTTCCAGGAATAGCCCCTCCCCCTGCGCAGCGCTGCCGGGACCGCCATCACATGCAGGGTCCTGGTACAATCCCGCGTGTAGCTTCCAGGAATAGCCCCTCCCCCTGCGCAGCGCTGCCAGGACCGCAGTCACATGCAGGGTCCTGGTACAATCCCGTGTGCAGCATCCATGGCTTCCAGGAATAGCCCCTCCCCCTGCGCAGCGCTGCCGGGACCGCCGTCACATGCAGGGTCCTGGTACAATCCCGCGTGCAGCTTCCAGGAATAGCCCCTCCCCCTGCGCAGCGCTGCCGGGACCGCCGTCACATGCAGGGTCCTGGTACAATCCCGCGTGCAGCTTCCAGGAATAGCCCCTCCCCCTGCGCAGCGCTGCCAGGACCGCCGTCACATGCAGGGTTCTGGTACAATCCCGCGTGCAGCATCCATGGCTTCCAGGAATAGCCCCTCCCCCTGCGCAGCGCTGCCGGGACCTCCGTCACATGCAGGGTTCTGGTACAATCCCGCGTGCAGCATCCATGGCTTCCAGGAATAGCCCCTCCCCCTGCGCAGCGCTGCCTGGACCGCCGTCACATGCAGGGTCCTGGTACAATCCCGCGTGCAGCATCCAGGAATCGCCCCTCCCCCTGCGCACAGCACAACCTCCTGTCCAATCAGAGCACGCAGCAAGAAATGACAACACAGAGAAGGGCGCCGGCCCTTTCAATTGTTTTATTGGTTTCGTCTTTATTTGGCGATTCTGACACACAAATCAGTCACATGACCCAACGTCTGGATGATAAATACTGAACATAAAACGTTTTCATTTATTAAAGTGGAACTAAACTCTCCATCCGCAGGAGGCGTCTGCAATCCTCCCGCTGCCGGCCTTCCGAGATACGAGCGCATATTACATACATCACTTTTATACTTTTTTTTTTTTTTAGTTTTACATTTCTTCAGTTACTTCTTGGTTTCTGGCCTAGGCTAACATGAGAAGAGGGGGGAGGGGACATGGCATGTGTGTACAGAATAGGGGGGTGGGGATATGGCATGTGTGTTCAGAACAGGGGAGATGTCATGTGTGTACAGAATGGGGGGGGGGGACACGTCGTGTGTACAGAATAGGGGGGGAGGGGACACGTCACGTGTGTAGAGAAGAGCGGAGGGAGGAGACATGTCGTGTGTAGAGATGGAGGGAGGGGACATGTCATGTGTGTAGAGGAGGGGAGGGAAAACGTCCTGTGTGTAGCGAAGGGGGGGAGGGGACACGTCCTGTGTGTAGCGAAGGGGGGGGAGGGGACACGTCATGTGTGTAGCAAAGGGGGGGGAGGGGACACGTCATGTGTGTAGAGAAGAGGGGGGGAGGGGACACGTCATGTGTGTAGAGAAGAGGGGGGGAGGGGACACGTCATGTGTGTAGAGAAGAGGGGGGGAGGGGACACGTCATGTGTGTAGAGAAGAGGGGGGGAGGGGACACGTCATGTGTGTAGAGAAGAGGGGGGGAGGGGACACATCATGTGTGTAGAGAAGAGGGGGGGAGGGGACACGTCATGTGTGTAGAGAAGAGTGGGGGGGGAGGAGACATGTCATGTGTGTAGAGAAGAGGGGGGGAGGGGACACGTCATGTGTGTAGAGAACATTTCTTCAGTTACTTCCTGGTTTCTGGCCTAGGCTAACATGATGTCATACATCCCAGGAGTCTTCATGGGAGGAGGGGCTTTCTCAGCTAAGCACATGCTCCTGCCTGAGCTAAGGGCAGATGAATTCCAGGAATTAAATGCTCCATAAATTATCTGCCCTTACTCAAGATGGTGGCTAGAAATGCTAGAGGGGTGTTTTTCAAAGTGATTTCTCAACAAAATAAGACATGGATGGATGAATTAAATGGCGTTGTCAGTTTGTGGTGCGCAGGCAGCGGAGTTCCACTTTAACCAAAAAAAAAAAAAAAATCAAACTACATAAATTAGGGGAAATTTTCAACTGAAACTTTGAATACAGAACATCCTTCACACATTCATACGGCGGAGGGAGGAGGGGGCGTCTCCCGCGGATCGGTGAAGAGGTAAATGCTGAATGGATGATGAACAAATAAAACCCGGCAGTGGCGACTGCGTCATTTCCAACGCACTAAAATCAATTCTGTTCTCGTGGCTCCACACCAGATACAGGGAACGCTGCAGACGTGGAGCTCCTGTCACCCCAGTGATGTCACTACCACCAAATCTCTACAGAAGACCCCTCGCCTGCTGGCACGCTGCACCCTCACCTGATATATACACACACATACAGGGGCGGACTGACCATTTGGAAACTCGGGCACTGCCCAGGGGCCCGGGGTCAGTAGGGGGCCCCATGAGATGACCCTGATACCTTTTCCATAGGCTTTTTTGAGTTTGGGCAAGGACACAGGGGCCCCATGATCCCCTATTGCCCGGGGGCCCCATGAGTTCTTAGTCCTCCCCTGTAGATATATTTATATTTAGTTATTTATTCTTTTAAATTTATTTATAGATTTTGCAGGTAAAAAATGCCCATTTATAAATGTTTATTTCTCATGAGCCTGCAGAGTATTGCACCCACGATTAGTGACCATGAGTGCAATGGCAGGATGCTCCAGCTCTCCTCCTGTACAGAGGTACAGGCCAAGGGCAGACTGACCATTCGAGCACTGCCCGGGGTCTGTAGGGGGCCCCATGAAATGCCCATTTCTAAATGTTTATTTCTCATGAGCCTGCAGAGTATTGCACCCACGATTAGTGACCATGAGTGCAATGGCAGGATGCTCCAGCTCTCCTCCTGTACAGAGGTACAGGCCAAGGGCAGACTGACCATTCGAGCACTGCCCGAGGGCCCGGGGTCTGTAGGGGGCCCCATGAAATGCCCATTTATAAATGTTTATTTCTCATGAGCCTGCAGAGTATTGCACCCACGATTAGTGACCATGAGTGCAATGGCAGGATCCTCCAGCTCTCCTCCTCTACAGAGGTACAGGCCAAGGGCAGACTGACCATTCGAGCACTGCCCGAGGGCCCGGGGTCTGTAGGGGGCCCCATGAAATGCCCCTGGTACCTTTCATAGGCTTTGAGTGTGGGCAAGGACACGGGGGCCCAATGATCCCCAATTGCCCGGGGGCCCCATGAATTGTCAGTCCGCCCCTGGGTCAGGCTTTCAGCTGCAGATGGTCACTTCCAATGGCACTCGTGTTTCATTGACACCAACGAGTCGAACCGCCACAGCGGCAGTCAGGACTTGTAGTTCCTTCATTCACGGATATCTGCGAACGCGGTAACATGGGCGGAGCTCCCGCAGCCTCACTGATTTCGAAAGTGAAGGAGGGAGAAGACCACCTGCATGACATCACATTTGCACCGTGTTTCATCCTGAATACGGGAGTAACGTAACACGGTGCAAAAAGATGATGTTAGCCTTTAACTTGTGGCCTGGCGGGGGGGGGGGGGTATTAAACCGCAGCTCACTCACTTGTTATTGCCTCGGCTGCCCATGTGAATAAGCCCCTAAAGTGCGGTGTATGCAGCGAATGTACACAAAGCATTGGCAGGCAGCATCAAAAAGCTATATTTAAGCCATTACAGCAGGGGTGTCAGACTGCATTGCATTGTGGGCCGTATTTGCATTATGGTCGCCCTCAAAGGGCCGGTTGTATATGTAAGACTAGATGGAAAGAGCACCCCCCCCCACCCCCCCAATTACATGAGATGTCAAGAATCTCACACCCTCCCTAACATCACCATGCACCCCCTTTGGGGGCAGAGCTGGAAAGCAGAAAGTGCAGAGTCTGGAGGAGGACCAGAAGAGGAGTTGAGTCGGTTACAAGAGTCTTCCGAATGCTGAGACCAGGGGAGGCAGAGATGAGGGGGAGCTGCAGCTGCACTGAGGGGTGCAGGATTTGGCAGAGGAGTTCTGTTCTCCTCTCTGCTTCCGACTGCTGAGACAAGGTGGGGGCGGAGACTAGGGGGTACCTGCAGGAGCGGTGCAAGGGCCACATGAAATGACCTGGAGGGCCAGATTCGGCCTGCGGGCCTTGTGTTTGATACCTGTGCCTTAAAGCAATCTTCTGCTTCCATTAAACACATATAATGGGAGTTCTGACTGTCACTTCAATTAAGCGGCTGCAAGCATCAACATTAACGAGTTTGAATTACTGCTACTGACGTTTGTAAGCAGAAGATGTCAGGCAGCGCTCACATTTAGATGTGTTTAAAGATAGTGTAATGTACGCATAGAATACCGTCTATTAGAATGTAATCAAGCAACTGATCAGCAGATTGCACAGCTAAAGTCTGAAGTAGTCAGTGGCTAGCAGGGATGCACATCTAAAGGGATGCCAAGGGTGCGTTCTTTCATATAATGCTCATGACCAGCAGTACAGCGACTGCTGCCAGCTCTAAAGATCATGTCGTCACATTATGAAGAGCACAAATAATTGTTGGCAGAGAAAGTGAGAGGCGGCCCAATGACAGTATGATTTGGGAGGAGCGGAGATTGAGAACGATTTGAAGGTGCCGAGACAGGAAATGAAGGGATGCTCAAGATAACTGCATGAAATCTTTTTGAAGTTTTTGTTAAAGCTTTGCAATACACAAGTAACCCGATGCCCGTGTGTACAAGGCCTAAAAAAAAAAAAAAAATACCGTACCAATCGCACGCCAATCATTCACACAACCAATAAAGATCAATAAAACCAGTGCAGTCTGGGCCAGATTAGAGGGGACACCTCAGCAGGCTGTCATTCAAGTATCTCCCGAGACGCTGAGCTCTCATCTATCCTCCCCTACAATCACAGAGGATACATGGAGCAAAGGAGGGATCCACCCAACACCAACATCGGACATTGTGGGTGGGCTGCATGAGAACCAATCACGTGCCGGCTTCTTGACAACCTTTCTACGCTTTCAGTGGCATATTTTGTACCTCAGTCCTAATGTTTGGGCTTTGTGAGGACTTCAGAAGTTGGGTGGAAGGGGCAGCTGATGAGGAGATACAGGAAGCCGGCATGTAATTACAAAGGAAAATATTGGTGCTGGGCGGAGCGCTCCTTTAAGTTTCTGAAGATCACTGAAGTTTCTGCGGTCTCATCGCCAAGCGCGGTTGAGAAGTTTGACCTGAGCCAGTCTTTTGGTGATCATGGTGGCAAAGACGAGGCCGATGAGAACGCCGCTGATGAGGATGTAGTCGTAGTCGTCCTTCAGCACGTCAAACTGCTTGGAGGGGTAGACACGAGTCTGGTAGATGTCCAGTCCGTAGGCCACAACCTGCAGGGAAAAAAGGGAGTCAGGCTGGATGAATGAACTGCTGCAGGAACAGGAAGGGAGAGTCAGACTGAATGAATGAACAAGAAAAGGGAAAAGGAAGGGAGAGTCAGACTGGGCGAATGGACAGGGAGGGAGAGTCAGACTGGGTGAATGAATAGGAAGGGAGAGTCAGACTGGGTGAATGAACAAGAAAAGGGAAAAGGAAGGGAGAGTCAGACTGAATGAATGAACAAGAAAAGGAAGGGAGAGTCAGACTGGGTGAATGAAGAGGAAAAGGAAGGGAGAGTCAGACTGGGTGAATGAAGAGGAAAAGGAAGGGAGAGTCAGACTGAATGAATGAACTGCTGCAGGAACAAGAAGGGAGAGTCAGACTGGGTGAATAAACAGAAAAAGGGAGAGTCAGACTGGGCGAATGGACAGGGAGGGAGAGTCAGACTGGGTGAATGAATAGGAAGGGAGAGTCAGACTGGGTGAATGAACAGAAAAAGGGAGAGTCAGACTGGGCGAATGGACAGGGAGGGAGAGTAAGACTGGGTGAATGAATAGGAAGGGAGAGTCAGACTGGGTGAATGAACAAGAAAAGGGAAAAGGAAGGGAGAGTCAGACTGAATGAATGAACAAGAAAAGGAAGGGAGAGTCAGACTGGGTGAATGAAGAGGAAAAGGAAGGGAGAGTCAGACTGGGTGAATGAAGAGGAAAAGGAAGGGAGAGTCAGACTGAATGAATTAACTGCTGCAGGAACAAGAAGGGAGAGTCAGACTGGGTGAATAAACAGCCGAAGAAAAAGGAAAGGAGAGTCAGACTAGGTAAATGAACAGAAAAAGGGAGAGTCAGACTGGGTGAATGAACAGGAAGGGAGAGTCAGACTGGGTGAATGAATAGGAAGGGAGAGTCAGACTGGGTGAATGAACAAGAAAAGGGAAAAGGAAGGGAGAGTCAGACTGAATGAATGAACAAGAAAAGGAAGGGAGAGTCAGACTGGGTGAATGAAGAGGAAAAGGAAGGGAGAGTCAGACTGGGTGAATGAAGAGGAAAAGGAAGGGAGAGTCAGACTGAATGAATTAACTGCTGCAGGAACAAGAAGGGAGAGTCAGACTGGGTGAATAAACAGCCGAAGAAAAAGGAAAGGAGAGTCAGACTAGGTAAATGAACAGAAAAAGGGAGAGTCAGACTGGGTGAATGAACAGGAAGGGAGAGTCAGACTGGGTGAATGAATAGGAAGGGAGAGTCAGACTGGGTGAATGAACAAGAAAAGGGAAAAGGAAGGGAGAGTCAGACTGAATGAATGAACAAGAAAAGGAAGGGAGAGTCAGACTGGGTGAATGAAGAGGAAAAGGAAGGGAGAGTCAGACTGGGTGAATGAAGAGGAAAAGGAAGGGAGAGTCAGACTGAATGAATTAACTGCTGCAGGAACAAGAAAGGAGAGGCAGACTGGGTGAATAAACAGCCGCAGAAAAAGGAGAGTCAGACTGGGTGAATGAACAGAAAAAGGGAGAGTCAGACTGGGTGAACAGCCACAAGAAAAGTGTCAGATGGGTGAATGAATAGGAAGTGACAGTCAGACTGGGTGAGTGAACAGCCACAGAATCAGGAAGGGAGAGTCAGACTGGGTGAATGAATAGGAAGTGGGAGTCAGACTGGGTGAATGAATAGGAAGCAAGAGTCAGACTGAGGGAATGAACAGGAAAGGAGAGTCAGACTGGGTGAATGAATAGGAAGTGAGAGTCAGACTGGGTGAATGAACAGCCAAATGAACAGCCACAGAACCAGGAAGGGAGAGTCAGACTGGGTGAATGAACAGGAAAGGAGAGTCAGACTGGGTGAATGAATAGGAAGTGAGAGTCAGACTGGGTGAATGAACAGGAAAGGAGAGTCAGACTGGGTGAATGAATAGGAAAGGAGAGTCAGACTGGGTGAATGAACAGGAAAGGAGAGTCAGACTGGGTGAATGAACAGGAAGGGAGAGTCAGACTGGGTGAATGAACAGGAAAGGAGAGTCAGACTGGGTGAATGAATAGGAAGTGAGAGTCAGACTGGGTGAATGAACAGCCAAATGAACAGCCACAGAACCAGGAAGGGAGAGTCAGACTGGGTGAATGAACAGGAAAGGAGAGTCAGACTGGGTGAATGAACAGGAAGTCAGAGTCAGACTGGGTGAATGAACAGGAAGTCAGAGTCAGACTGGGTGAACAGACAGGTGCAGGAACAGGTCGATGACAGCGGTGCTCTGCTCACCAGGCATGTGGACTCCAGGCCCGATGGGGCCGTGTAGACTCCTTTCATCCGGGACACGGTCTGGTTGTAATTGATGAAGCGCTCAGCGTGAATCTGAATGTCGGGCGTGTACGGGATTAAATTCTCTTCTCTGCCAGACAGAAAAGCAAAGTACAAGTTATATAAATGAGCGTCTCTCCAAGTACACCAATCTAATAAACCACGCCCACAGGTCTGACCTTGTGTATTCTGTAGGGATCTCAGGCCGGCGGGGGTCCAGTAAGGCCTTGGGAAGGGAAAAGATCGCTCCAGATGGGAGTCCAACTGTGGACACAAATAAAATGTTACTACAGCCAGCCCCCTCTATTAGTCCTGGTGACAGAAAGTGATGGGAAATCCAACATTTCATCGTTGTCACCAGAACAGGAAAAGAGGTGAAATCTTCCAGTGGGGGCCCCTGTCCTGGTCACAACAGTCTAAGAGAGGAATTCCTTTCACTTTGGAGAGATTTCACTTCCTGCTGTGTCTTTAGAACAAGAAGTGAATAGACATCTCCCAAAAGGGGACATAAAATAAGAAACATAAAAAGGGTTTTCACCAATTTTTTTTACACACCAAAATAAAGTTTTGGCTTCAGATAGACAGGCGTACCTCAGTTTACAAATAGAATGCGTTCTCCGGGACGTTTTGTATTGCGAAAAATTTGTAAACCGAAACGCGCTTTTCCATAGCAATGCACTGAAAACCAATGAATCAGTTCCGGAGGTCAGAAAAGTGTAAACGAAAAAAAAAAGTCGATGTCACTATAGGTCAGTGCCGGTTTTTAAATGTAATTACCGGCTTTTTTTTTTCTTTATTATATCTCAGAGAATCAGCTGTCACTCCCCCCCCCAGATAAAAGAAACAATGTTTCCTTTTAGTTTGTTTCCCCAGATTAAAAAAACAATGTCTCCTTTTAGTTTGTTTCCCGAGATAAAAGAAAATGTTTCCCGAGATAAAAGAAACAATGTTTCCTTTTAGTTTGTTTCCCCAGGTAAAAGAAACAATGTTTCCTTTTAGTTTGTTTCTCGAGATAAAAGAAACAATGTTTCCTTTTAGTTTGTTTCTCGAGATAAAAGAAACATTGTTTCCTTTTAGTTTGTTTCTCGAGATAAAAGAAAGAATGTTTCCTTTTAATTTGTTTCCTGAGATAGAAGAAAAAGTTTTCTTTTAGTTTGTTTCCTGAGATAAAAGAAACAAATGTTTCCTATTAGTTTGTTTCCTGAGATAAAAGAAACAAAGTTTCCTTTAGCTCTGGGGAAAGTGACAGCAAATTCTGTGAGCTATAATGAAGAAAATAAAAAGCCGGCAATTGCATTTAAAAATCGGCACCGACATACACTTCGTATTGCGAAAAAAATTAGTAAACCGAGGCGTTATTTTCAATGGATTTTCATTCGTAAACCGAAAATTACGTTAAATCGAGGCGTTCGTACACCGAGGTCCGCCTGTATGTTTTAACAATCGCTCTCTGAATTTATTTTGAAGCAATAAGCACATTTCTAGAAGCATCTACTCACTGAGGATATGGCGACTGGTAATGCCGCGCTCGGTGATGGTCGCCTCCATGGCCCGTATGGCAGAGGGGAAGATGTAGGACTGCTGCAGGACGTGCGGGAGGTGCGGCCGATCCAGGGAGCTGAAGTTGGTGCTGTTGTACTGCTCGGTTCCTTCGTAGAGTTCCAAGACGGTCAGCTCGTTCCGGCGCGCTTTGCTGTTCCAGTACTGGTACTGCGGGAGAAATGAAAGGTTGAGTGGAGCAGAGGGAGGAGATAGAACAGGATGGAGAGGAGGAGGAGGAGTTCCAGACTCACCACCACCCAGTTCTCAGAGTGGACAATGTTGACGGGGCCTCTGGCTTTCCTCTGCACGGAGGAGTGAATGATGCGTCCGGTAACGCCATCAATGAGATAGATTCCTATGAAGCAGCGGTCAGGGTGAGTATCTGCGCTTTCCGTCACCATTGCCAACAAATTGGGGTTCAAGTACTAAACAGAAAAAAGAAACATCAACATGCTTATAAAGCCGGTGCAATGATAATACCAGCGGGCTTACAAATAAAGTCCAATGTGTTATCTAAAGTGGTTGTAAACCTCAGACACGAAATATGGACAAAGCACATCTCTCTATAGTGTGTACTTGTCTCAGTCCAGAGCACTGAGTGTCATTTCTGTCTGCTGTCTCCTTCTTCTGCTATCTGTATGAATCACTTCCGACAGGTTTTCCTGGCACCAAGAGAAAAAATGGTGATGGGGAGGGCAGAGCTGCTGCCGTATGAGAGCAAGATAGTCCCTGTCAGAGCCCCTAGAGCAGGGGTGGGCAAACTTTTTGACTTGAGGGCCGCAATGGGTTCATATATTGGACCCGGGGGCCGGACTAGCTGCTGGTTGGCCCAGCCACTACCATGCCATCCATAGTAAGTATATAGTAATATTCCCCCATAGTAAGCATAGTAATTCATCCCCCATAGTAATTCATCCCCCCTATAGTAATTCATCCCCCCTATAGTAATTCATCCCCCCTATAGTAATTCATCCCCCATAGCAATTCATCCCCCATATAGTAATTCATCCCCCATAGTAATTCATCCCCCATAGTAATTAATCCCCCCTATAGTAATTCATCCCCCCTATAGTAATTCATCCCCCCTATAGTAATTCATCCCCCCTATAGTAATTCATCCCCCATAGTAATTCATCCCCCATATAGTAATTCATCCCCCCTATAGTAATTCATCCCCCCTATAGTAATTCATCCCCCCATAGTAATTCATCCCCCCATAGTAATTCATCCCCCATATAGTAATTCATCCCCCATATAGTAATTCATCCCCCATAGTAATTCATCCCCCATATAGTAATTCATCCCCCCTATAGTAATTCATCCCCCATAGTAATTCATCCCCCATATAGTAATTCATCCCCCATATAGTAATTCATCCCCCATAGTAATTCATCCCCCATAGTAATTCATCCCCCCATAGTAATTCATCCCCCCTATAGTAATTCATCCCCCATATAGTAATTCATCCCCCATAGTAATTCATCCCCCATATAGTAATTCATCCTCCATAGTAATTCATCCCCCATATAGTAATTCATCCCCCCTATAGTAACTCATCCCCCATATAGTAATTCATCCCCCATATAGTAACTCATCCCCCATATAGTAATTCATCCCCCATATAGTAATTCATTCCCCATATAGTAATTCATCCCCCATATAGTAATTCATCCCCCATAGTAATTCATCCCCCATATAGTAATTCATCCCCCATAGTAATTCATTCCCCATATAGTAATTCATCCCCCATATAGTAATTCATCCCCCCATAGTAATTCATCCCCCATATTAATTCATCCCCCATATTAATTCATCCCCCATATAGTAATTCATCCCCCATATAGTAATTCATCCCCCATATAGTAATTCATCCCCCATATAGTAATTCATCCCCCATATAGTAATTCATCCCCCATATAGTAATTCATCCCCCATATAGTAATTCATTCCCCATATAGTAATTCATCCCCCATATAGTAATTCATCCCCCATATAGTAATTCATCCCCCATATAGTAATTCATCCCCCATATAGTAATTCATCCCCCATATAGTAATTCATTCCCCATATAGTAATTCATTCTCCATATAGTAATTCATCCCCCATATTGTGTCAATTCACTTACCTTTGCTCCGCACGTTCCTCTCGCCGTGTCCCCGCGCCGTTCCGGTCTTCAGGGCGGACTGTGAGAGGAGAGGAGTTCGTCACGCTGCCCCGCCTACATCCTGACAGCCAATGTTTGCCATGCTCCGCGGGCCGGATTAAAAGGTCCGCCGGGCCGTAGTTTGCCCATTGCTGCCCTAGAGTGTAGTCACAGCTGCACTCCCGAAGCGCCATAAAACTGTCAGATGTAAATAAAAAGTCTACAGGTGGCATGCACCTCCTTGGACTTAACTCATTGCAGATCTGCACATATTAAAAATGACAAACAAGTGGCCACTGCCCCAATCTATAACTGGCCTTCACAGCAAGGAGCACATGGAAGGGCGACGCATGTCACACAATGGGAGAAAAATTCCCAGCTCAACGTACCGACCAGCCTGCAACCAACTAAATTGTCCTAACAGTCTGCATTAAAAACAGGGTTTAGTTTGCACTCATCTGCAAATACATCCGCAAGCTTCAGAGTCTCTTCACGGCACCCCGATATTCTGCAGTTCCTAACTCTAAATTTTGAGAGCCCCCATAGTAGAAGCACATGGATCATAATGGATAGACTGAGGGCAGGTGAGGCCCAATACGACAATAGTGTGAGATTCTAGCGCAGCATTGTTCGCGAACTACAAAAATCAAATCTGTACTGGACCGGGGTGCGTTTCCCTACGCACCATCTGGCCAACTGATGAATGCAAATTATAGAACCTTTATTTACCGTATTTTCCGGCGTATAAGACGACTTTTTGACCCTTGAAAATCTTCTCGAAAGTCGGGGGTCGTCTTATACGCCGGTATGCGTCAGGGTGGCACTTTTTAGGGGGGCGGTGCCGCCGTCCCCCCCCTTCCGACGGAAGGCACACTAAGTACAGGGGTGGGCAGAGGGCTGCAGTCTCTTACCTGGCTCCCACGACGATCCATCCAGGAAGTGCTGCTCCTTCAGTCACTCCGGCCACTCCCTCACTCCTGCCGCTCGGCTCCGCCTCCTCACCGGTGATTGGCCGCCAGAACTGTAGCTCAAGAAAGGCACACAGGCGGCCAATCACGGGCGAGGAGGCAGAGCCGAGCGGACCCGCGAAGATCGAGTGAGGGTAAAGACGGTAAGTGTGCAGTGCAGAGGTGCTGCTGCAACCACATATGCTGGCTGCAGCAGCACCATACTGGAACAGGGGTCAGCAAGTGTCATTGGTGTCAGTGGGAGGAATAGTGCCCCATCATTGGTGTCAGTGGGAGGAATAGTGCCCCATCATTGGTGTCAGTGGGAGGAATAGTGCCCCATCATTGGTGTCAGTGGGAGGAATAGTGCCTCATCATTGGTATCAGTGGGAGGAATAGTGTCCCATCATTGGTGTCAGTGGGAGGAATAGTGCAACATCATTGGTGTCAGTGGGAGGAATAGTGCCTCATCATTGGTATCAGTGGGAGGAATAGTGCCCCATCATTGGTGTCAGTGGGAGGAATAGTGCCCCATCATTGGTGTCAGTGGGAGGAATAGTGCCCCATCATTGGTATCAGGGGGAGGAATAGTGCCCCATCATTGGTATCAGGGGGAGGAATAGTGCCCCATCATTGGTGTCAGTGGGAGGAATAGTGCCCCATCATTGGTGTCAGTGGGAGGAATAGTGCCCCATCATTGGTGTCAGTGGGAGGAATAGTGCCCCATCATTGGTGTCAGGGGGAGGAATAGTGCCCCATCATTGGTGTCAGGGGGAGGAATAGTGCCCCATCATTGGTGTCAGTGGGAGGAATAGTGCCCCATCATTGGTATCAGGGGGAGGAATAGTGCCCCATCATTGGTGTCAGTGGGAGGAATAGTGCCCCATCATTGGTGTCAGTGGGAGGAATAGCGCCCCATCATTGGTGTCAGTGGGAGGAATAGGGCCCCATCATTGGTGTCAGTGGGAGGAATAGTGCCCCATCATTGGTATCAGGGGGAGGAATAGTGCCCCATCATTGGTATCAGGGGGAGGAATAGTGCCCCATCATTGGTGTCAGTGGGAGGAATAGTGCCCCATCATTGGTATCAGGGGGAGGAATAGTGCCCCATCATTGGTATCAGGGGGAGGAATAGTGCCCCATCATTGGTGTCAGTGGGAGGAATAGTGCCCCATCATTGGTGTCAGTGGGAGGAATAGTGCCCCATCATTGGTGTCAGTGGGAGGAATAGTGCCCCATCATTGGTGTCAGTGGTAGGAATAGTGCCCCATCATTGGTGTCAGTGGGAGGAATAGTGCCCCATCATTGGTGTCAGTGGGAGGAATAGCGCCCCATCATTGGTGTCAGTGGGAGGAATAGTGCCCCATCATTGGTGTCAGGGGGAGGAATAGTGCCCCATCATTGGTGTCAGTGGGAGGAATCGTGCCCCATCATTGGTGTCAGTGGGAGGAATCGTGCCCCATCATTGGAATACCATACTGAAATACCCTACCATATTGAAATCAAATCTGATGTTTTTTAATTTTTATTTGGTGTGCGTTGGAAGAGGGGTAGTGTTATACGGGGAGTATAGCCCAAACCCTATATTTTAAACAGGAAAAGTAGGGGGTCGTCTTATACGCCGGAAAATACGGTAAATATATAGAAAATGTATGCTCAGCTGTAATGAATGCCTATTGAAGTGGAATGCGCTGCGCACAACAATGTGACTGGATACCACTGCAATTATTTACCTTACATCCAAATGGTTAAGAACACCAGACCAGATCAAATACCATGTTAGATGAAGTGACGGCATACAAAGAGGCCCTGTAGTTTGATCAGCTTGAATATATAATCTCTGTTAAGGAAATGGAGTTGCCCCATAATGGAGTTGCCCCATAATGGAGTTGCCCCATAATGGAGTTGCCCCATAATGGAGTTCCCCCATAATGGAGTTGCCCCATAATGGACAAAAATAAATAGACAGTACAATCTATCCTGCTACAGATATGTAATACGGGTACACTCATCCACGGGTTAAATGTCGGCCTCTCATGGAGAAGCCCCATACATCACCCTATCCAGACAAAAAAATACCTCACTGTCTTGAGGAATGCAAAATGATGCACTGTGAAAAGCTGATAGGCTTAGGATTTGTATAGATTTGTTATTTGCCAAAGATGATGATTTACAATTATTATTATACAGTATTTATAAAGCGTCGATAGTTCGCTCAGCGCTGTACATTACAAAGGGGGACAGAACATGTGACAGAACAATACCAATACAATGCAAAACATGAGGGGATCGAGGGCCCTGCTCCTTGGAGCTTACAATCTAGGAGGGAGGGGGTGGTGGTACAGGAGGGGATAGCTGTGGGGGATGGAGTGGTAGGAAGAGTGGAGGAGGTCGGCAAGTTAGCAGGGGGTGGGGTAGGCTTCCCTGAAGAGATGGGTTTTCAGGGTGCACCTAAAGGAGAGGAGAGTAGGTGATAATCTGATGGGTTGGGGTGGGGAGTTCCAGAGGATGGGTGACACCCTGGAGAAGTCCTGGAGGCGGGCATGGGAGGAGGAGACCAGGGAACTAGAGAGAAGGAGGTCTTGTGAGGAGCGGAGTGTGCGTGTTGGGTGGTACTTGGATATTAGGTCAGTGATGTAGTTCGGGGCAGTATGGTGGACAATTAGGGCTTAGTTCAATAGTTGAACTACAAAAATCGCAAGTTTACCTTGTACAGGACGCTTCGGTCCCCCATGACTCTCCCCTGCGAGTGGACGTGCTCATTGGAACGTTTTCCCTTCACAGTGGTGATCCTCTGCAGTTCTGGAGGCAGTACAAGCTCCCACATCTCCTCTGTGCTCAGATCCTGCAGAAACATCTACAGTCAGGGAGGATATTACAATAAACAGATAGAGAAAGCAGGAATTGTGCGACTCTTTACCTTGTGCAGACGCAGCCCAGTCAGCTTCCCTCTGTCCCCGTCTACCAGGAAGAAGAAGATGGTGGAGGACAGCTCCTGTAACTGCTGCAGGACGTACTTTGTGGCTGGGAAAGGAATGACCTGGAGAAACGGGGGGATTAGATTAATGCCGTGGCAGATACACATCATAGAAAGAAAAGCCAGCTCAGTCCGGTCTGCAAATATTTAAAGCGTATGTCCAGACGTGACCCAAAATTACTGCCGAACCCCCCTCTCCCCTTCTCGGCAATGCTCCTGGATTATTATTTTCCCATGGTGAAAAAAGGCTGTTATTACTCCCGGTGACAACACCAGGATTGTAAAATTCTTGCAGGGGCAGCTGCTGGATGCTCAGTTTTTACTGACATAAGCACTGCCCTCATAGCTACATCTCCCAAGAGCCCTTTTGCCAAACACAGTGGGCAGGTTTCTGGGTATCACTCTTCAGGGTCGCTGTATAGAGACTCAGACAGGGGCAAGCCAGGCAAAGCACATATCAGCTGCTCCCAGGAATATAGAGCATTTGAAATGGGTTGAAGGTGTGTTTGAGAGGTACAGTGCATTAACTAGTTGCCGACC
Source organism: Staurois parvus (assembly GCF_062004578.1). NCBI lineage: Eukaryota > Metazoa > Chordata > Amphibia > Anura > Ranidae > Staurois > Staurois parvus. Next base: position 25,764 of record NW_028321500.1, read on the forward strand.
GCAGATAGCCGAATGACGGCTGCACTGCGGCCGGCCAGTTCTGAGTGGACGTCATATGACGTCCTCCCAGAACGCGCTCTCCTGCAGGGGGCGCGCACCCGGCGATCTCCGTGATCGCTGTGTCCTACGGACACAGCTGATCACGTGATGTGGTAAAAGGCCAATCACAGCGGCCTTTTACCACGTGATCAGCGGTGTCCAATGACACGCTGATCAGAGGAAAATGCAAGTGCCGGTTCTCGGCTGCACTTTCCTCACGCTGTCAGATCGTGAGGAAAGTACTGCCGAGAACCGGCAGTTGTCAGAGCGGGGATCGGCACCGATCATCAGGGCACTGATGATCAGTGCCCTGATGATCGGTGCCCAGCAGTGCCACCCGCAAGTTCCGCCCATCTGTGCCCAGCAGTGCGCCAACTAGCTCCGCCCACCTGTGCCCAGCAGATCACCCACCTGTGCCCAGCAGTGCACCCACCTGTGCCACTCTGCAGTGTCACACACCTGTGCCCAGAAGTGCCACCTACCTGTGCCCAGCAGTGCCACCCACCTGTGCCCACCCACCTGTGCCCACCAGTGCCACCCACCTGTGCCCACCCACCAGTGCTGCCCACCAGTGCCACCCACCAGTGCAGCCCAGCAGTGCTGCCAGTCAGTGCCACCAGTCAGTGCCCAGGGGTTGTGCCAGTCAGTGCTGCCAGTCAGTGCCCAGCAGTGATGCCAGTCAGTGCTGTCTATCAGTACCCATCATCAGTGTCACCTATCAGTGCCGCCCATCAGTGCTGCATATTAGTGCCGCCTATCCGTGACACCTCATTAGTGCTGTCTATCAGTGCCGCCTATCCGTGCCACCTCATTAGTACTGCCTATCAGTGCCCTTTAGTGCTGCCTATCAGTGCCCATCAGTGCCGCCTATCAGTGCCCATCAGTGCTGCCTCATCAACGCACATCAGTGAAGGAGAAAAAATACCTGTTTGAAAAATGTTATAATAGAAACAAAGAAACTTTTTTTTTTCTTCAAATTTTTTGCAATTTTTTTATTTATAGCGCAAAAAGTAAAGCGCCCAGTGGCGATTAAATACCACCAAAAGAAAGCTCTATTTGTGAGAAAAAAAAAAGATCAAAATTTCATATGCGTACAATGTTGCATGACCGCGCAATTGTCAATCAAAGTGCGGCAGCGCTGAAAGCTGAAAATTGGCCTGGTAAATAAGGGGGTATAAGTGCCTGGTAGGCAAGGGGTTAAAGGTTTGGTTCACATCTGTGCGGGTGGTGCCGCTGAGGTTCCGCACGAAAATCTGTGCAGCCGCACCACCCGCACATGAATACGGACCCGCAGGCAGGTGCCATTAGTTCTAATGGCATGCCGCCCGCACTGGAAAACGCAACTGTACTGGGAACCTCGGCTGCGGTTTCCAAAGAACTGCAAGGACTTCTTCCCTGCGTGTCATGGGGCGCAGGATTCCATTCAAATGCCTGCGCAAAACGTGGCCCCCACGCCGCATAGATGTGAACCGGGGGTCATACCGAATTCTCGACTCGTATGGAGAAAGAACATCAGGTGACATGCAGAAGAAATAGATATACAAAACATCAACACAATGTAACAAAAAATTGAGTGCAAAGGTCAGGTAAGAGAAAAGGAGTTTTTCAGGCTCCGCCCCACCTTGTGCTGGTCATCCAATAAAAGTAGCACTTTGGCATAGTCATGGTCCATAACTGGGAGGAGCAACGACTGGAGAATGGGGCGCTGCAGAGGAGGAGGAGCCATCTGGCTTAGTTTCCCAAATATTGGGTTGAAGACGTAAAGGGAGGTCATCTCCGTCTCCTGGAACATAAAACAGGAACAATTCTCCATCTTCAAATACACATTTCATCAGAATACACACTGGATTACAGTCCTAGAAAAGTACCAACCTTGTCCTTCACCAGCAGGGTGCACTGAGGGGGGTAAGGGAAGTGGGCCGTTGTCCTCTGCACAAGCAGCTTAAAGGAGGCTCCTGGACGAACGCCGGGGAGGTAGAACTTCCACAAGATGCTGCCTGAGCCGCTTTCAATACCAAAGATCTGCAGACGGACAGTAAAGGGCCTATTAGAGCAGCAAAGCTCACACAGCATGTCATCTACTCCACCCTCTGTGTGTCCTGGACACCATTCACAAATATATAATATCACGCCTGAGGGCAAAACAAATCCTAATGCCTAAGCACAATTTTGCAACGCTGATCGGTGTTAGTAAAACCGTCCGTATCATCACAACTACTTCGTACATCCGGGTGGATTATACTGCGTTTCTTTCAGGACACATTGGGCTTTTATTTGGTGGTAAATGGTAATGGATACCTCCTGATTTATTTTTTATCATCAAAAGGAAAAAACTGTCCCAAAATACTAAAAAAAAAAAAAAAAAAATTTTTTTTAACTTTAGCTGTGTGTTTCTTGTTACTACCATAACCGACCACCAAAGGACAACCCACGATACATTTTCCAGCTCGATGATCGCAGCGATACCATATATGTGTGTTATTTGTACCCTTAGTACAGCCCAGAAATAACAGTGCGCAGTTTGTTTTATGTATTTTTTTAAACCTAAAACACACCGACACCAATACCAATTTAAAAAAAAAAATCCTAACCTTTGACCCTGACCTTTTGACCTTGACCCAAACTTACCCCAAAACTGAACTAAATCAAACCTTGATCTAGGTATTTTTTTCTTTATTTTTTAATATTTATTTTTTTTATTTTCTTTTTTTTAAACAAACATTTTTCCCCCTCTATGCCAGAAGTTAGAGAGATACAATGTATAATAGAATGTATATAATGATACAATGTATAATAGGATGTATATAATGATACAATGTATAATAGGATGTATATAATGATACAATGTATAATAGGATGTATATAATGATACAATGTATAATAGGATGTATATAATGATACAATGTATAATAGAATGTATATAATGATACAATGTATTATGGGATGTATCTAATGATACAATGTATAATGGGATGTATATAATGATACAATGTATAATGGGATGTATATAATGATACAATGTATAATGGGATGTATATAATGATACAATGTATAATGGAATGTATATAATGATACAATGTATAATGGAATGTATATAATGATACAATGTATAATAGGATGTATATAATAATACAATGTATAATGGAATGTATATAATGATACAATGTATAATATGATGTATATAACGATACAATATATAATAGAATGTATATAATGATACAATGTATAATGGAATGTATATAACGATACAATGTATAATAGGATGTATATAATGATACAATGTATAATGGAATGTATATAATGACACAATGTATAATAGGATGTATATACTGATACAATGTATAATAGGATGTATATAATGATACAATGTATATAATGATACAATGTATAATGGGATGTATATAATGATACAATGTATAATGGGATGTATATAATGATACAATGCATAATGGAATGTATATAACGATACAATGTATAATAGGATGTATATAATGATACAATGTATAATAGGATGTATATAATGATACAATGTATAATAGAATGTATATAATGATACAATGTATAATGGGATGTATCTAATGATACAATGTATAATGGGATGTATATAATGATACAATGTATAATGGGATGTATATAATGATATAATGTATAATGGGATGTATATAATGATACAATGTATAATGGAATGTATATAATGATACAATGTATAATGGAATGTATATAATGATACAATGTATAATAGGATGTATATAATAATACAATGTATAATGGAATGTATATAATGATACAATGTATAATATGATGTATATAACGATACAATATATAATAGAATGTATATAATGATACAATGTATAATGGAATGTATATAACGATACAATGTATAATAGGATGTATATAATGATACAATGTATAATGGGATGTATATAATGATACAATGTATAATGGGATGTATATAATGATACAATGCATAATGGAATGTATATAACGATACAATGTATAATAGGATGTATATAATGATACAATGTATAATAGGATGTATATAATGATACAATGTATAATAGAATGTATATAATGATACAATGTATAATGGGATGTATCTAATGATACAATGTATAATGGGATGTATATAATGATACAATGTATAATGGGATGTATATAATGATACAATGTATAATGGGATGTATATAATGATACAATGTATAATGGAATGTATATAATGATACAATGTATAATGGAATGTATATAATGATACAATGTATAATAGGATGTATATAATAATACAATGTATAATGGAATGTATATAATGATACAATGTATAATATGATGTATATAACGATACAATATATAATAGAATGTATATAATGATACAATGTATAATGGAATGTATATAACGATACAATGTATAATAGGATGTATATAATGATACAATGTATAATGGAATGTATATAATGACACAATGTATAATAGGATGTATATACTGATACAATGTATAATAGGATGTATATAATGATACAATGTATATAATGATACAATGTATAATGGGATGTATATAATGATACAATGTATAATGGGATGTATATAATGATACAATGTATAATAGGATGTATATAATGATACAACGTATAATAGGATGTATATAATGATACAATGTATAATGGGATGTATATAATGATACAATGTATAATGGGATGTATATAATGATACAATGTATAATAGGATGTATATAATGATACAACGTATAATAGGATGTATATGATGATACAATGTATAATAGGATGTATATGATGATACAATGTATAATAGGATGTATATAATGATACAATGCATCTCTATCCTCCATTCATAGAGAGAACAAAAAAACAAGGGGGCCGGCCTGTACAGTGACTGATCACTGTGATAGCCAATCAGAGGCTATCACAGCAATCATGTGACCCGGAATTGGGCATCTTGGGATTCTAACGATCGGGACCCGGGGCTCTCAGTGACACCCCGGACCTTGTGCTGGGAGCGTGCGGTGCGCGCACGCTCCCATCACAAAGACAGCTATGTAAATATGCGGCCCCACAGAAAAAAGGCCAGTTCTGTGAGGCCGCATATTTGTGTGTCTTCGGCGCGAAGGGGTTAATGAATACCAATGTGGATAAAATGTTGGTGCCATCGAAAGCAGTCGTGTTCCAGTGCTGGAATGAAAGCAATAGAGAAGCCCCATTCTCCTCCTCTGGTAAAATATTTAACCCCAGGGAACAGAACCGGAGTCACCAACGGCTCCACACACCCACCCCTCACCTTGCCCGAGGAGGTGACCATGACCATCATCTTCTGCAGGTTGAACTCATCCCTGGCTAGCGTGTCAATGTTGACCTCGCTGCGGATCTGGCTACGTGGCTTTCTGGCGTCACAGAACATCTTCCACAGGTGGGCGCTCCAAGAATGCAGCAAGATCAACTGCGAGGAGAGACGCTTCAGCACCATCCCCAGGAGCCCATCTGTAGAGGGAAGAGAAAGGGGTCTTCACACAAGGCTTGGTGTTCAAAGACAGAAGGTTCCATGAAAACTAGAACATGGGAGAAGAGACCAGTGAAGACTTCTGTTGCTCTCAGACCTCTGTAGTGGATCATTCCCTTGGCATTTGCACCCGGTCAGCCAAGGGGGGGGCTCGTCCTTTTCCCAAACTGCCAACTCATCCAGGAAAAACAGTCAGCAACACACTGTACAGCCTAACGGTTGTAAAACTATTACTTCAGGACAAGTGAGATATGCTCTACCTGGGACCTTCTCCCGACACTTCTCACCCACACTGGCCTTCATCTCTACGCTAAAGTGGTTCTAAAGGCTGAAGGTTGCATTCTAGGCATGAAGGCAAAAAACCTTCAGTGTGCAGCTCCCCCCTTATACTTACCCGGGACTGATCTCAATCCAGCATTGTGCACCAGAATGGTGGCTCTCCTGGTTCTCTCCCTCCTCATAGGCTGAGACACAGCAGAGGGAGCCATTTGCATCCAGTGAGGAGGGAGCGGGAGGCGGGCCAAGCTGCGCTCCATGTGTCTCACCCACATGGAAGAAAAATATATTTTAAAAATATTTTTCCCAAATATATTGGCATACATACATACATACATACATACATACAAGCTGCTTGTTCTGGGGGCACTTGTGCATGTTCGCTCCCGAGCCACCTCTGTGTGTCTATGACCCACACGGAAGAAAAATATATTTATATATAAACACACACTCCTCCAACCGCCCCACCCAGACTCCTCCAACCGCCCCACCCAGACTCCTCCAACCCTCCCATCCATGGACTGATGATGGGAAGGAACTGACCCATACACACCAACATATATAAATCTCCGCGAGCGCAGACTGGTCGCAGCGTTACCTTGTATGGCTGGATCCAGGTAGCAGAGAAAAGAGAAGGAAAAGTATTAAAACATGATAGCATGTGAGCGCAGACAGCGAGAGGTCTCCCCATCGCCCCCCTATGCCCCAACCTCAGTCCACATACCGGCTTTCTTGCCAAACTCCCCCTCTAGTTCAGCCTGAGCCCCCGTGAGAGGTAAATCCACCATTTCCATCGTGACAGCGTCTGCCAGAGACTCTTCTCTCAGCCACAAGATCTTTCCTGGAAGAGGAATGGGGACGGTGACAACGGGGAAACAAAGGAAACGGGAATACATTCATGAAAAAAAAAAAAAATAGAGACGAAATATAAATAAAAAGATAAATGACCAATAGGAAAGTACAATTAAAATTAAAACTAATTTCTGGCCTCCCCTTCAGTCTTGCACAGGTGTACCGGCTCCTCCCCTTCAGTCCTGCACAGGGGTACCGGCTCCTCCCCTTCCGTCCTGCACAGGGCTACCGGCTCCTCCCCTTCCGTCCTGCACAGGGCTACCGGCTCCTCCCCTTCCGTCCTGCACAGGGCTACCGGCTCCTCCCCTTCAGTCCTGCACAGGGCTACCGGCTCCTCCCCTTCCGTCCTGCACAGGGCTACCGGCTCCTCCCCTTCCGTCCTGCACAGGGCTACCGGCTCCTCCCCTTCCGTCCTGCACAGGGCTACCGGCTCCTCCCCTTCCGTCCTGCACAGGGCTACCGGCTCCTCCCCTTCCGTCCTGCACAGGGCTACCGGCTCCTCCCCTTCAGTCCTGCACAGGGCTACCGGCTCCTCCCCTTCAGTCCTGCACACTTCACGGCTATAGGACGTCCAGCATCATCTAGACACTTCCTTTTATGACCGTCCCTGGCCTCGCCCCTTTCATTTATTGGAATTCAGTTATTTCGGTCATGGAGGTTCAGCGCCACATGTGACTGGTCTGCATACAAATATAGTTTGCTTAGCAACGCCCACGCTTCCACCCATAGAGGTATCTTATTATTGGCATAATTCCTCCCAAGAGCCAACCCACTACTTCCATCATAGCCGAGGGATTTTGAGGAGAATAACGAGGCTGGGTGTTGTGATGTTTTCAGGAAGTGACGTGACCAATCACAGCAGATCACACGTCAATTGTATCCAATGGACGGCTTCCTGCCATGCCATCCATTGTACATAATTATGTTGTTAGTTGTGACTGGTCAAGGCAGTCACACGATACAGACAGGGCCAATCACAGCCCATCTGTATCATGTGATCAGCTTTGCCCAATCACAGCTAGTCACAACAAAAGACTGAATGAATCAGTTTCATTCACTAACAATGATTGCAAATATCAATGAAATACATCGGTATCAGCAATCATAATGTGTTAAAAAAATAAATAATCCTGATCACTTGCCCAGAGTAGTTCAGTGTTACTATGGTAACATTGTATTGCTTTGGTCACAGTGTGCTGAAAAATAAAATAGTAAAAAAAAAGAAAAAATGTAATAAAAAAAAAAAATAGCAACGTGAAAACCAAATTCCATTATTATTATTTTCAAAGAAATGTAGCAGAATAAATTTTGACCTAAATTTATGAAGAAATTTTATTTATTTGCAAAATTTTAAGAAAAGTGCGGGTTTTTTTTCAAAAGTTTCAGGTGTTTTTTGTTTTATTTAACAAAAAATAAAAAACTCAGTGGTGATTAAAACCCCCCAAAAGAAAGCTCTATTGGTGTGAAAAAAAAAAAAAAGTCATATGGGTACAGTGTTGCATGACTGTGCAATTGTCAAAGTGTGACAGCACTGAAAGCTGAAAATTGGCCTGGGCAGGAAGGGGGTGACAGTGCTCGGTAGGCAGGAAGGGGGTGACAGTGCCGGTAGGCAGGAAGGAAGGGGGTGACAGTGCCCGGTGGGCAGGAAGGGGGCGACAGTGCCCGGTGGGCAGGAAGGGGGTGACAGTGCCGGTAGGCAGGAAGGAAGGGGGTAGAAGTGCCCAGTAGGCAGGAAGGGGGTGACAGTGCCGGTAGGCAGGAAGGAAGGGGGTGACAGTGCCCGGTGGGCAGGAAGGGGGTGACAGTGCCCGGAGGCAGGAAGGGGGTGACAGTGCCCGGTGGCCAGGAAGGGGGTAGAAGTGCCCGGTGGGCAGGAAGGGGGTAGAAGTGCCCGGTGGGCAGGAAGGGGGTAGAAGTGCCCGGTGGCCAGGAAGGGGGTGACAGTGCCCTGGGGGCAGGAAGGGGGTGACAGTGCCCTGGGGGCAGGAAGGGGGTGACAGTGCCCGGTGGCCAGGAAGGGGGTAGAAGTGCCCGGTGGCCAGGAAGGGGGTAGAAGTGCCCGGTGGCCAGGAAGGGGGTAGAAGTGCCCGGTGGGCAGGAAGGGGGTGACAGTGCCCGGTGGCCAGGAAGGGGGTAGAAGTGCCCGGTGGCCAGGAAGGGGGTGACAGTGCCCTGGGGGCAGGAAGGGGGTGACAGTGCCCTGGGGGCAGGAAGGGGGTGACAGTGCCCGGTGGGCAGGAAGGGGGTGACAGTGCCCGGTGGGCAGGAAGGGGGTGACAGTGCCCCGGTGGGTGAGGGGTTAATGGTATTTAGATGAATGTTGTCAAAGTTAAGCTTTTAAAAAGGGAGCTTCAGAGGGGGATATATTATAATTATGCAACTTTGTTTCTAATTACTTCCTCAGATGACCATTTATTATTTGTCCATCCGTTTAAATCGCAAATCTGACTCATCTACAGTAGTAAATCTATCTCAGTTGGCTGCCCAGGACTTCAGGGTTGTAAATATTCCCCAACAATCTCAGACTTTGCAAAATGAGAGGCAGCATAAATTTGCAACTGATCTGCATCTAACTGTGTCACCAATGATGAATATCTCCAGAGTCTGGAGTTGGTAGTCACCTGGCTGGTGCAGGAACGTCAGCTGGTTGTCCTCGGTCTGCACGAGCGCCCGATAGCCCACCGAGTCGTCTTTCTTCAGGAACAGCTGTAGATGGAACTAAAACAAAAGCAGGGAGTAAGCAGTGAGGCCGGGACAGAGGATCCCCGACAATTAATAAGCGCAGATCTACACTCACAGCGTCTGGTCTCACGCAACTCTGCTCCAACGTGAACGTCATGGTGGTGTCCAAAAGTCTCCGCCCGCTGTCCGCCATGTACAAACTGATGCTAAACGTCTGCCCGGGACAGGACGCCGCCTCCTGCAACAAAGGAACAAATTCACTAAAGTTTTCATAATGGAATTTTCAGGATTTTTTTTTTTTTTTTTAAATTCTTTACTTATGCAGAACACAGGCAGAGAGTAGAGTTGTGCGCACATTGCATTCCATACACTCACACAACTGTGGAGACAATGCAGAATGAGCTCTGAGGAAGGGAGTTTGTCTCCGAAACGCGTTAGTTTTTTCCTGTCGCAAGGAACAAATTCAGTAAAGTTTTCATAATTGAATTATCATTTTTTTTTAATTCTTTACTTATGCAGAACACAGGCAGAGAGTAGAGTTATGCGCACATTGCATTCCGTACACTCACATAAATGTGGATTTAATGCAGAATGAGAAGTGAGGGAGTTCTGTCACCCGAAACGCGTTAGCATATCCATTTGCTGGGACTGTCACATTGGTTTCTTGTTTGTTTACGTGACTCTGTTTGTGAGTGTATACTTTTGTCATTTTCAATAAATTCTTTTTTTATCACGGTAATGCACGAGCGCGCCCTTTTTTGCTTTCTTCCAATAATGCGCAGCACGCTAGGAGTTGCAGTGGTTCAGTGGTTGCAGTGGTTGTAATGGGGTCAGCCTAAAGTCCGCTGCAAAGTTTCTGTCCTATATCTAATACCCCGACGTCTCATTTTTGAATAGCGTATATGGGGAGAGCAGGGAGTGGGTGGGGTTTGGCAAAGGGGCAGTCCTTGTTGCCCCAAAATGCGTCAGCATGCCCCCCCCCCCCCACGCCATACTCTGGATGGTCTCTGCCCTGGCTCTGGCTACTTACCGGTGGCATGCTATATTTGCTCCAAGAAAGTGCTGCAAACCCCGGCTGATCTTGGACCGACTCGCCGTCACCAGCAGAGCTCCTACAGCCCGATCTATACGCCTTCCCAGCCGCTTCCAGGCTCAGCTCTGCTGACCCAACCGAGCTCCGCAGTCTTCCATGTGGATGCTTTTTTTTGCTTTTAACTACCCACTAAATGTGAGTGCACTTTTTTTGTCTGATTTTGACCTAATTACCTACACTTAGGTGTTGGTGCTTCCCATTTCTATCTTTTAACCCCTTGACGCCGACGTCACACAAATATGTGGCCTCACAGAACTGGGCTTTTTTCCATGGGGCCCCATATTTGTGTGCCTGTCTTTCTGCTGGGAGTCACAGGGAATCGGGACCTGTGACTCCAGATTCCAGGTCACATGATCGCTGTGATAGCCTCCAACTGGCTATCATAGTGATCAGTCACTATACAACCCGTCCCGTTTTTTTCTCTCTATGAATGGAGGAGAGAAATACATTGTAACTCTTGGCATAGAGGGGAAAAAAAATGTTTGTTACAAAAAAAAAAAAAGAAAGAAATATTAAAAAATACAATAAAAAATACCTAGATCAAGGTTTGACCTACTTCAGTGCCAGGGTAACCCTAGGTTCACATCTGAGAATTGTGGACCCGCGGGTGGGTGCCATTAGTTCTAATGACTCGCCGCCCGCACTGGAAAACGCAACCATGCTGGCAACCTTGGCTGCCATTTCCAAAGAAGTGCAGGGATTTCTTCCCTGCGTGTCATGGGCACGGGAGTCCATTCAAATGAATGTGCTCTCGTGCCCGTGCGAAACGCTGCCCACACGGCCGCATAGATGTGAACCAGGGGTACGTGTTCGGGTCAAGGTCAAAGGTCAAAAAAAGGGTCACAATTTTTTTTTCTTTGTATTAGTGTCAGTTAGTATCAGTGTGTTTTAGGTAGAAAAAAAACCCCCCAAAATGCGCACTATTGTTTCTGGGCCGTACTCCGGGTACAAACAACAAATAACATACACATATATGGTATCGCTGCGATCGTCAAGAGCTGGAAAACTTATTTTGGGTTATTCTTTGGTGGTAGGTTATGGTAGTAACAAGAAACACACAGCTAGATTTAAAAAAAATAATTTTTACTATTTTGGGCCAGTTTTCCTTTGATAATAAAAAAAAAAAGAAAAAAAATCAGGGAGGTATCCATTACCATTTACCACCAAATGAAAGCCCAATTTGTCCTGAAATAAACGCGGCATAATCCACCCGGATGTACAAAGTAGCTGTGATAATATGGACGGTTTTACTAACACGGGTCAAAGTTGCAAAATTGTGCTTAGGCATTAATATTTGTTTTACCCTCAGGGTGTGAAGGGGTTTAAGGAAGCGGGTGGCAGGCTGGGGAATTGATGTGGGATAGGTCAGGTGTAGGAACTAAGATGGGGGGGGGGGGTTCAGATAAGGGGTAGGGAGCAGGGGCGGACTGACCATCTGGAAACTCAGGCACTGCCCGAGGGCCCGGGGTCAGTAGGGGGCCCCATGAGATGCCCGTGGTTCCTTTTTCATAGGCTTTTTTGAGTTTGGGCAAGGACACAGGGGCCCCATGATCCCCTATTGCCCGGGGGCCCCATGAGTTGTCAGTCCACCCCTGGTAGGGAGGATAATAGTGTGGTTGGGGGGTAATGGGACGGGAGGTAAAGTGGGCATGGATTTATACGGAGGGAGTGCAGACAGAGGAGAGGGGATCCTGACACACAATGCATTTGTTGTCAGATTTGTTGAGGAGTTCGTGGGGTTTTCATTGTGGAAGTGAAAAATGTCGGCTCCTCTATAGTATTTAAACCTACCTCCGAGCAGCTGAGCCCAGCAGTGGCCTCGGACTCCGGGGGGGTTTTCTGTTTCAGAGGCACACGAAAACACGATGTCAGAATTAAAAAAGTATAAACTCGAGATAAAACAATACAAACAGAAAAGGTCCCAGACACGGCTACAATCAGACAGCACAGGGACTAACAATCAGCACACCATGTACTGACCACGGCTACAATCAGACGGCACAGGGACTAACAATCAGCACACAATGTACTGACCATGGCTACAATCAGACAGCACAGGGACTAACAATCAGCACACAATGTACTGACCACGGCTACAATCAGACAGCACAGGGACTAACAATCAGCACACAATGTACTGACCACATCTGTCTTGCACTGCATCACTGCCGCCACCGCTTTATCCGCCGTCGAAGCAAAGGTTGCCAGAGATACCTGCAGTTGTGAGATTTCAACGAGAACAAAAAAGTAAGTGACAAAGACGCTGATATAAAGAATAGAGACAAGGTATTGCGCCTTCAAGGGCTTGTTCACACCTGGCTCCTTCACAGATGCCCCTATAGCGTTTGACAGGCGTTTGCGGGGCGTTAATACCATTAACTTCATTATAGGTGTTTGTGGTGCGGTTTTAGCGCTCCTCAGATGCCCTATGTGCGGTTTTAGCGCTCCTCAAACGCCCTATGTGCGGTTTTGAGGCATTTCACAACAGTTTTCAAGCATTAAAACCGCACCACAAATGCCTATAATGAAGTTAATGGTATTAACGCCCCGCAAACGTCTGACAGGAGTTGGAGGAGCATCACCATAGACTTTAATGGGAGGCATTGAAAAAATCCAACTCCACCTGATTCTACATGAGGCGTCAATTTTGCCGCGACGCTTCAGTGTGAACAGCACTGTGCGCTGCCATGTGTATAATTTTCATAGGCGTTTGAGGAGCGTTAAAAGTGCCCCTGAAACACCTGCAAAATGCCTTCTTACAAAGCTAGTGTGAACTGAGCCTGATACTACTTATAGTATACATTTAAAGAGACAGGGCTGTGTAAAGCTGTCCCTGATCTCTTTACACCTTTTCAGTGACCCCTGCTGCTCTTCCTCTCTCACAGCCCTCACCAAAATACCTGGCACTGGGAGCGCGGAGCGAGCGGTGACATGACCACTTCTACCATGTGACAGCGCTTAGGTCTAGGGATTAGCTGATAGGCCTTCCCCATATGGAAGAAAAAATATATTTTAAAAATATTCTTCCCAAATATGTTGCCATATATTTAAAAAAAAATATATATATATAATAATAATAATAATAAATATATATATATATATATATATATATATATATATATATATATATACACATACACACACACACACACATATATATATATATATATATCACACACACACATACATACACACACAATATATATATATATATAATATATATATATATATATATCACACACACATATACATATATATCACATACATACACACATATATATATATATATATATATATATATATATATATATATATATATATATATATATATATATATATATATGATAAATATTTTTTAAATATATATTTTTTAAATATATTCCTCAGATTTTTTTCTAACATATAAAAAATTAATTTCAACATATTTTTTTTCTTACATATATTTGTAAATGCGTTCCAAAAATGTAGATGTGTATTTTTAAAGACATACAGTATATTTAAAGTGTATTTTTAAAAATATTTTTCATATAATTTGTAATAAAAATGCATTTTAACATGCAGTGTGATATATATATATATATATATTTATTTTTTTAAATATATTGAATGTAGCATTTCAAATATATGTCAATATATTTGGAAAGAATATTTTTAAGATATATTTTTAAATATATTTTTCTTCCATGTGGGTGAGCACTGCATTATGGGAGGAGGTCACATGATCCCCCATTTCCGGAAGGTTCAGGTATTTTTCAGCGATGGACACACAGGAAGAAGCGGCGGGGGAGCGCTGGGACGGCGAGAATATGATAGTCAGGCGTGGCTTTGCACAAACCACGGTCACTTTGCTTTGGATGGACGAGGTTAAAAAAATGAATTTCTAGATATATATTGGCAGGAACATGTTGTGGAAAGCGCTCACATGAGAGAAGTCACGCAGTGGTGTCAGGGCGCCATCTCGGTATTGCATCAGCAGGAACCGGCGAGGAGAGATCTGCAGGAAGAATTGGGCCAGCGTCGGGCCGGGCACACTGACAGGGGCTGTAGTTACACCGAGCTCTGTGATGTCATCGGCCACTTCCACTCCCAGGGACTGAGAAGAAGGAAAAGAATGAACAGAATGAGGAACCCAGACTACACAGCAATTCAAAACAATGTATGACATCACTGCAAGATGAACCATTCAGAGCCTGGCATGGCTACCCTGTCCTGAGTCCCATACAGGGCACGCTGGAGAAGCACAGAGACCACTGTACAGCACTGCGGTATATGACAGAGCTATATACATGTATAATAATAATAGCGTGTGACTGTGGGGGAGGGGACATTAGAGTGTAAGCTCCTCTGGTACAGAGACTGATGGGACTGTGGGGGAGGGGACATTAGAGTGTAAGCTCCTCTGGTACAGAGACTGATGTGACTGTGGGGGAGGGGACATTAGAGTGTAAGCTCCTCTGGTACAGAGACTGATGGGACTCTGGGGGGAGGGGGCATTAGAGAGTAAGCTCCTCTGGTACAGAGACTGATGGGACTGTGGGGGAGGGGACATTAGAGTGTAAGCTACAATGTACAGAGACTGATGTGACTGTGGGGGAGGGGACATTAGAGTGTAAGCTCCTCTGGTACATAGACTGATGGGACTGTGGGGGAGGGGACATTAGAGCGTAAGCTCCTCTGGTACATAGACTGATGGGACTGTGGGGGAGGGGACATTACAGCGTAAGCTCCTCTGGTACAAAGACTGATGTGACTGTGGGGGAGGGGACATTACAGCGTAAGCTCCTCTGGTACAAAGACTGATGTGACTGTGGGGGGAGGGGACATTAGAGCGTAAGCTCCTCTGGCACAGAGACTGATGTGACTGTGGGGGGAGGGGACATTAGAGTGTAAGCTCCTCTGGTA
>NW_028321501.1:0-25445 GCF_062004578.1 Staurois parvus
ATCAGGTGTCCCCACCATTATATGGGTCATATATGTAAGGTGTCCTCACCTTCCACATAAGTCGTGTGGATCAGATGTCCCCCACCATTATATGGGCTATATAGGTTAATTGTCCTCACCTTCCACATAAGTCGTGTGGATCAGGTGTCCCCACTGTCAACATGGTTCAAGAGGATAAGCCATCAATTGTGTATTAGCACCAGAATCAAAATCTATAAATAATTCATAAATCCTAATATGATAAAATGACAAGCATCCACCTGAATGTATAAGAGGATTACTATCATTCTAAAACCTAATCCCCCTATTCTCCAAGTTGCAGGAAAATAGACTCCAGATCCCTCAGTAATGAGTACCTGTCATGACCCATGCTATCACAAGAGATGTTGTTCATCCTTTGTGATAGCAAAAAAAAAAATCAAGGGTCAGTGTAAAAATAAAAAAATAATAATAGAGAAAATGTTTGAAGTGCCACTGCCCCCCCCCCCCCCCATGCTTGCTCACAAAGGCGAATGCACACGTTGGTCCCGGACGCATACATGATCAACAAATCTAAAGTGGTAACCTGTAAAGGCTTAGTTTGTCGCCGTTCTGCAGGCGTGAGCAATTTGAAAGTGTGACATGCTTAGCATCTAATTACTTGGAATAACATCAGCTTTTCTATTTTACAAAAAAATGTGGTATTATATTGTGTTTATCTGCACTAAAATTCATTAAAGTGTATATTTGCATTTGAGGAACCGCTACGCATATACTGCATGACATACAAATTTGCAACACCCACCATTTTATTCTGTAGGGCCTCTGCTTAAAAAATATATAATGTTTGGGGGTTCTAAGTAATTTTCTTGCAAAAAATGCAGATTTTTACATATATGTGAGAAGTGTGAGAATACGCCTGGTCTTACAGTGGTTAACTCTATAGTCTTTAACCGCCTCCCGCCCGCCATATAGTAATGTGACGGACGCAAGGCAGAGCTCTCGTTCTGGGAGGACGTCATAGGACGTCCTCCCATTCTCACCGCGCATGCGTGGCACCAGAAGCGTGCAGTGCGGTGATCGGTGGTGCGCTGTGTCCCTCGGACACAGCGGATCACCGGTCTACGGAAAGAGCCGAAGATGTTGGCTCGGTCATGTGATCAGCTGTGTCCAATCACAGCTGATCGCATGTAAACAGGGAAATGACGGTTATCGGCATTTCTCTCCCCACGAGCTGTCACGCTGACAGAGGAGAGGAGAGGAGAGCCGGTAATCGGTATTCCTCAGAGGGGACATGTACACTGATCATCAGGGCACTGATGACCTGTGTAGCCCCAGCAGTGCCACCTGTCAGTGTCTATCAGTGCCAGCTCTCAGTGCTCATCCATGCCACCTGCCAGTGCCCATCAGTGCACATTAATGCCACATATCAGTGCCAGATCTGTGTTCATCCATGCCACCTGCCAGTGCCCATCAGTACCACATTACAGTGCCCATAAGTGCCCCATTAATGACACATATCAGTGCCTGTCAGTGCTGCCTATCAGTGCCAGTCAGTGCCACCTATCAATGCCAGTCAGTGCCACCTATCAGTGCCAGTTAGTGCCGCCTATCAGTGTGCATCAGTGCCCGTCAGTGCTGCCTATCAGTGCCAGTCAGTGCCACCTATCAGTGCCAGTCAGTGCCACCTATCAGTGCCAGTCAGTGCCGCCTATCAGTGCCACCTATCAGTGCCGCCTATCAGTGCCATATATGAGTGCTGCCTTTCAGTGCCCATCAGTGATGCCTGTCAATGCCCATCAGTGCCACCTACCAGTGCCTCCTCATCAGTGCCCATCAGTGCCACCTTTCAGTGTCCATCAGTGCAGCCTATCAGTGCCCATCACTGCAGCCTCATTAGCGCACATCAGTGAAGGAGAAAAATCACTTATTTACAAAATTTTATAACAAAAACTAAGAAACAAATTTTTTTTTCAAACTTTTCAGTGGTTTTTTGTTTGTTTAAGAAAAATAAAAATCCCCGAGGTGATTAAATACCACCAAAAGAAATCTCTATCTGTCACAAAAAAATGATAAAAAATTTCATATGGGTGCAGTGTTGCATGACCGAGCAATTGTCATTCAAAGTGCAACAGCACTGAAAGCTGGAAATTGGCCTGGGCAGGAAGGGGGTAGAAGTGCCCTGTAGGCAGGAAGGGGGTAGAAGTGCCCGGTAGGCAGGAAGGGGGTAGAAGTGCCCGGTAGGCAGGAAGGGGGTAGAAGTGTCCTGTAGGCAGGAAGGGGGTAGAAGTGCCCGGTAGGCAGGAAGGGGGTAGAAGTGCCCGGTAGGCAGGAAGGGGGTAGAAGTGCCCTGTAGGCAGGAAGGGGGTAGAAGTGCCCGGTAGGCAGGAAGGGGGTAGAAGTGTCCTGTAGGCAGGAAGGGGGTAGAAGTGCCCTGTAGGCAGGAAGGGGGTAGAAGTGCCCGGTAGGCAGGAAGGGGGTAGAAGTGCCCGGTAGGCAGGAAGGGGGTAGAAGTGCCCTGTAGGCAGGAAGGGGGTAGAAGTGTCCTGTAGGCAGGAAGGGGGTAGAAGTGCCCGGTAGGCAGGAAGGGGGTAGAAGTGCCCTGTAGGCAGGAAGGAGGTAGAAGTGCCCGGCAGGCGAGGGGGTAACTAGCAGAAGACAACGCTGTACTAATATCCAAAGAAACTTCGCCTTGTAACCTTGTTCTAATATTGATTTTACATTTTGTTTCCTCATTGGTCTCTGAAGAAAGGTCCCACCCTCTCAGGATCAGAGTCCCGTCTCTGTGAACATCTCATATACGGTCAAGGTGGTATCCCCAGAAACAATTCAAGAAGTGTCATCTGACTATGGATCTCAAGGTAGAGCATCACACACGTTAAATGATCCAATTTCTGTCAGTACCCTTCTATTTGGGCCAAGCCCCCTTCATTGTACAATGACCAGGGAAAGAAGGAACTCCAGGTTACACCTCGCTATTTTAACCCCTTCACGCCTAAGGGTAAAACCAATCTAAATGCCTGAGCACAATTCTGCAACGTTGACCTGTGTTAGTAAAACCATTCGTATCATCACAACTATAAAGCAGAAATATTCCAGCGCTGGGTGAATAGTATAAATAGCTGCTGGCATATGAAGGTAAACCTCAAGGACCATATAAATAATAAAGGTGCAGCGCTAATAATAAAATAATGGAATATCAATATACACTCAATCTACAAGAGTATACACATAGTGATAGTAGATCATATTTATCATCTAAGATAATTTCAATGTTCAATCTGATGTCCAAAAACACAAAAGAATGTGGTCAGGTTTCCTTTGTCAATACGGATAAGTGATCCAAAGGTGAACGGGGAATGAATGAAATGCGCACTCACCAGAAGTGCGTTTAAAATATGCATGCAAGAAGTTTCCTCTTATATCAGGTATATCTAGATCCTCCGCACTCAGGTCAAGCTGCGCTCTTTGGTCCTCACTGATCATCCGCCATGGCCAGGTTCCCTGGTTCCTCAGACACTCTTGTACCTCTGGGGTCCCTCCTTAACTAGCTGCCGACCGCAGATAGCCGAATGACGGCTGCACTGCGGCCGGCCATTTCTGAGTGGACGTCATATGACGTCCTCCAATCACTTGCGCATGGAGTATATAAGACCTACTCCCGGTTCTCTGGATCTGGAACACTGCAGATGGTTGAAGTCATCAGCGCTGCAACCACCAGGTGTCATACACCCGGATATGGTATCCAGCCTCCAGAGATGCCGATAACAGCCACCAGGGGGATCATGCGCAATACCAAGCCACAGGTCAACAGGTGACACCTTCAAAAAGGGGGCTGACAAGGAAAAAGAGCATAAGAGAAAGCCTCCAATGGTGTAGTATGTCCAGGGGCGGACTGACCATTTGGAAACTCGGGCACTTCCCGAGGGCCCGGGGTCAGTAGGGGGCCCCATGAGATGCCCCTGGTACCTTTTTCATAGGCTTTTTTGAGTTTGGGCAAGGACACAGGGGCCCCATGATAACCTATTGAGGGCCTGGGGTCAGTAGGGGGCCCCATGAGATGCCCCTGGTACCTTTTTCATAGGCTTTTTTGAGTTTGGGCAAGGACACAGGGGCCCCATGATCCCCTATTGAGGGCCTGGGGTCAGTAGGGGGCCCCATGAGATGCCCCTGGTACCTTTTTCATAGGCTTTTTTGAGTTTGGGCAAGGACAGAGGGTCCCCATGATCCCCTATTGAGGGCCTGGGGTCAGTAGGGGGCCCCATGAGATGCCCCTGGTACCTTTTTCATAGGCTTTTTTGAGTTTGGGCAAGGACACAGGGGCCCCATGATCCCCTATTGCCAGGGGGCCCCATGAGTTGTCAGTCTGCCCCTGAGTATGTCTTTATTAATCAAAATGGCAACATATAAAGGATGAATCAGACTTACATAGAATTCCAAGATGGACTTACATAGGATTCCAATTCAAAGGGCCTTTTAAAAAGTGTCTGAACACGAAACGCGTTAGGGAGGTGCCCCTAATTACTATGTACACACCGCATGGCCTATATGGGCGGCCATCTTGGAATTCTATGTAAGTCTGATTCATCCTTTATATGTTGCCATTTTGATTAATAAAGACTTACTACACCATTGGAGGCTTTCTCTTATGCTCTTTTTCCTTGTGAAGATCTGGCCATACATGCACATGGACGAATTTTACAAACCTGACCTCTTGCTGAACACATGCATCATGTAGGGAACAAATAGGTGACATGATTAACACATATACATCGTTCATTCTGCAACCTCAATATCAACAGAATATCTGACTGGATGATGGTTGGTATTCACCATAGATCAGGGGTCTGCAAACTTTATAAAGAAAGGGCCAGTTTACGGTCCTTCAGACTTTAGGGGGGCCAGTGGGAGTGAACAATATCCTATCTTTGGTATTAGGGGAAATATTAGTGGTTCATCGTTGCTGTCAGTGGGAGGAATAGTGCCCCATCATTGGTGTCAGTGGGGGGAATAGTGTCCCATCATTGGTGTCAGTGGGGGGAATAGTGCCCCATCATTGGTGTCAGTGGGAGAAATAGTGCCCCATCATTGGTGTCAGTGGGAGGAATAGTGCCCCATCATTGGTGTCAGTGGGAGGAATAGTGCCCCATCATTGGTATCAGTGGGAGGAATAGTGCCCCATCATTGGTGTCAGTGGGAAGAATAGTGCCCCATCATTGGTATCAGTGGGAGGAATAGTGCCCCATCATTGGTGTCAGTGGGAAGAATAGTGCCCCATCATTGGTGTTAGTAGGACGAATAGTGCCCCATCATTGGTGTCAGTGGGAGGAACAGTGCCCCATCATTGGTGTCAGTGGGAGGAACAGTGCCCCATCATTGGTGTCAGTGGGAGGAATAGTGCCCCATCATTGGTGTCAGTGGGAGGAATAGTGCCCCATCATTGGTGTCAGTGGGAAGAATAGTGCCCCATCATTGGTGTCAGTGGGAGGAATAGTGTTCCACCATTTGTGTCAGTGGGAGGAATAGTGCCCCATCATTGGTGTCAGTGGGAGGAATAGTGCCCCATCATTGGTGTCAGTGGGAGGAATAGTGCCCCATCATTGGTATCAGTGGGAGGAATAGTGCCCCATCATTGGTGTCAGTGGGAGGAATAGTGCCCCATCATTGGTATCAGTGGGAGGAATAGTGCCCCATCATTGGTATCAGTGGGAGGAATAGTGCCCCATCATTGGTGTCAGTGGGAGGAATAGTGTCCCATCATTGGTATTAGTGGGAGGAATAGTGTCCCATCATTGGTGTCAGTGGGAGGAATAGTGCCCCATCATTGGTGTCAGTGGGAGGAATAGTGCCCCATCATTGGTGTCAGTGGGAGGAATAGTGCCCCATCATTGGTATCAGTGGGAGGAATAGTGCCCCATCATTGGTATCATTGGAAGAAATAATGCCCCATCATTGGTGTCAGTGGGAGTGTCTCATATCTGTGGGAGGAATAGTGACTCAAGGGCTGGATAAGGGTATGCAAAGGCCTGCATTCGGCCCCTGGGACACAGTTTGGAGACCACTGCCATAGATGGACACTATTGATCTAAGGTGGCAATGTGTGATTGTCAGAAGCTCAGACCCCGATAGACTAAGAGCCCCGTCACTGTGAAGTTCCAGACCAAGACCACCAATGGAAGCCGGGAAGCGTCACCTGACAAAATCAATGGGAATCTGGGTAAGAGTGTAACAGCCAAATCTTCTTCTCCAGTTTATAAAAATGAGTTTGCTGGAAATGGGAAGTACAATTATTGGTGACCCTGTAGGACTTCTCTACATTTTCTGGTGTTGTTCTTTTACGTTTTTATGGTTTTTGTTTTTTCTCTTTCCTTTTAGCAAGATCTGTAATTGAAGGTCAATCAAATATGGAGCAAGAGACTCCTGTAGGGAGCACAGATGTGGGAGCATTTATTTGTGAAGAGTCTGTAATGGCAATGTCTAGCAGTCTCATGTGATATGAACCCAGTCTATGTCTCCTGCAGCAGTCTGATCATGTCCTGTAGCTTCTGTGCAGTCCATGACCATATCATGCACTGTCTGCAATCTCCAAGCCTTTTGTACCAAGTCTGCAGTCTCTGACCATCTCCTGCAGTATTTTCTCAGTCTCTGACCATCTCTTCTACCATGTCTCTAGTCTCTGACCATCTCCTGTACCATGTATACAGTATCTGACCATCTCCTGTAGTAAATTCCCAGTCTTTGACCATCTATTGTACCCTGTCTGTAGTCTCTGACCATCTCCTGTACCATGTGTTCAGTCTCTGACCATCTCTTGTACCATGTATACAGTCTCTGGACATCTCCTGTACTATGTCTGCAGCCTCTGACCATCTCCTGCAGTATATTACCAGTCTCTGACCATCTCGTGTACCATGTCTACAGTCTCTGACCATCTCTTGTACCACGTCTACAGTCTCTGACCATCTCCTTGTACCATGTCTACAGTCTCTGACCTTCTTCTGTAGTATATTCCCAGTCTCTGACCATCTCTTGTACTATGTCTCTAGTCTCTGAACATCTCTTGTACCATGTCTCTAGTCTCTGACCTTCTCTTGTGCCATGTATACAGTCTCTGACCATCTCCTGTACCATGTATACAGTCTTTGGACATCTCCTGTGCTATGTCTGCAGCCTCTGACCATTCCTGCAGTATATTCTCAGTCTCTGACTATCTCTTGTACTATGACGCTAGTCTCTGACCATCTCCTGTACCACATATACAGTTTCTGACCATCTCCTGTACTATATCTGCAGTCTCTGACCATCTCCTGCAGTATATTCCCAGTCTCTGACCATCTCTTGTACCATATCTCTAGCCTTTGACCATCTCCTGTACCATGTCTCTAGCCTTTGACTATCTCCTGTACCATGTCTACAGTATCTGACTATCTCCTGTAGTAAATTCCCAGTCTTTGACCATCTATTGTACCATGCCTGTAGTCTCTGACCATCTCCTGTACCATGTGTTCAGTCTCTGACCATCTCCTGTACCATGTGTTCAGTCTCTGACCATCTCCTGTACCATGTGTTCAGTCTCTGACCATCTCCTGTACCATGTGTTCAGTCTCTGACCATCTCCTGTACCATGTGTTCAGTCTCTGATCATCTCCTGTACCATGTGTTCAGTCTCTGACCATCTCTTCTACCATGTATACAGTCTCTGACCATCTCCTGTACCATGTCTGCAGTCTCTGACCATCTCCTGTACCATGTCTGCAGTCTCTGACCATCTCCTGTACCATGTCTGCAACCTCTGACCATCTCCTGTACCATGTCTGCAACCTCTGACCATCTATTGTACCAGGGTGTCCCTAAAGTCTGGACAGGAAATTTCACTATATGTGTATAATATATCACTATATAAGCTCACCAAACCTTGATCCCCTTGACCATATCATATACGAAGCCCATAGTCTCTGACCATTTCATGTATTATGTCCACAGTCTCTGACCATATCATATACGAAGCCCATAGTCTCTGACCATTTCACGTATTATGTCCACAGTCTCTGACCCAGGGCTGCTGTTAGAAACCACGGGGCCCCATACAGAAAACCTGACCTTGCCCCCCCCCCCAGAAAAGCACAGTTTACTATACTTCAGTTATAAATGGACACAGTGAATGATGAGTACTGATTATTTATTGTGTTCATTCAGGAAAGGAAGGTGCTGGTAAATGTGACATTTTTACTGGATGCTTCCCTCACTCTCCATCCTGAAGGATCCTATTGTGTTCTTGCAGCTGCCAGTGGGAAGGAGAGGAGGGAAGCTGGCAGCACTGTAGGGTGGGAGCACACGGGGGACCTGGGCAACAGGGAGAAATGTATGGTGCACAGGGAGGGTGATGGGTGTGGGGGAGGGCAATTACTGGAACAGATCCCCTGTATGGCTCTCTCTGCCACAGCTGAAAGGCCGTGGGAGGGAGAAGAGAAGAAGCCGGCTTTCAGCTGCTGTAGGGACGGCCATACAGGGGATCGGTTCCAGTAATTGCCCCCCTGATGTGCCAATCACCCTCCCTACCTACATCGGATTCACTCAGCTGTCTGGGCCCTATTGCTGGCCGGGGCCCCGTACAGGAGGACTGGTGGTACCCCCTTATCCACAAACCTGCTCTGACCATTTAATGTATTAGATCCACAGTCTCTGACCATTTCATGTATTAGGTCCACAGTCTCTGACCATTTCATGTATTAGGTCCACAGTCTCTGACCATTTCAAGTACTTTGGCCACAGTCTCTGACCATTTCATGTATTAGGGCCACAGTCTCTGACCATTTCATTTATTAGGTCCACAGTCTCTGACCATTTCATGTATTAGGTCCACAGTCTCTGACCATTTCATGTATTAGGTCCACAGTCTCTGACCATTTCATGTATTAGATCCACAGTCTCTGACCATTTCATGTATTAGGTCCACAGTCTCTGACCATTTCATGTGTTAGGTCCACAGTCTCTGACCATTTCATGTGTTAGGTCCACAGTCTCTGACCATTTCAAGTACTTTGGCCACAGTCTCTGACCATTTCATGTATTAGGTCCACAGTCTCTGGCCATTTCATGTATTAGGTCCTCAGTCTCTTACCATTTCATGTGTTAGGTCCACAGTCTCTGACCATTTCATGTATTAGGTTCACACTCTCTGAACATTTCTTGTATTAGGTCCACAGTCTCTGACCATTTCATGTATTATGTCCACAGTCTCTGACCATTTTATGTATTAGATCCACAGTTTCTGACCATTTCATGTATTAGGTCCACAGTCTCTGACCATTTCAAGTACTTTGGCCACAGTCTCTGACCATTTCATGTATTAGGTCCACAGTCTCTGGCCATTTCATGTATTAGATCCTCAGTCTCTTACCATTTCATGTGTTAGGTCCACAGTCTCTGACCATTTCTTGTTAGGTCCACAGTCTCTGACCATTTCATGTATTAGGTTCACAGTCTCTGAACATTTCTTGTATTAGGTCCACAGTCTCTGACCATTTCATGTATTATGTCCACAGTCTCTGACCATTTCATGTATTATGTCCACAGTCTCTGACCATTTCATGTATTATGTCCACAGTCTCTGACCATTTTATGTATTAGGTGCACAATCTCTGACCATTTCAAGTACTTTGGCCACAGTCTCTGACCATTTCATGTATTAGGTCCACAGTCTCTGACTATTTTATGTATTAGGTCCACAGTCTCTGACCATTTGATATGTTATGTCCACAGTCTCTGACCATTTCAAGTACTTTGGCCACAGTCTCTGACCATTTCATGTATTAGATCCACAGTCTCTGACCATTTCATGCATTAGGTCCACAGTCTCTGACCATTTCATGCATTAGGTCCACAGTCTCTGACCATTTCATGTATTAGGTCCACAGTCTCTGACCATTTCATGTATTAGGTCCACAGTCTCTGACCATTTCATGTATTAGGTCCACGGTCTCTGGCCATTTCATGTATTAGGTCCACAGTCTCTGACCATTTTTTATGTATTAGGTCCACAGTCTCTGACCATTTCATGTATTAGGTCCACATTCTCTGACCATTTCATGTGTTAGGTTCACAGTCTCTGACCATTTCAAGTACTTTGGCCACAGTCTCTGACCATTTCATGTATTAGATCCACAGTCTCTGACCATTTCATGTATTAGGTCCACAGTCTCTGACCATTTCATGTATTAGATCCACAGTCCCTGACCATTTCATGTATTAGGTCCACAGTCTCTGACCATTTCATGTGTTAGGTCCACAATCTCTGACCATTTCATGTTAGGTCCACAGTCTCTGACCATTTCATGTGTTAGGTCCACAGTCTCTGACCATTTCATGTATTAGGTCCACAGTCTCTGACCATTTCAAGTACTTTGGCCACAGTCTCTGACCATTTCATGTATTAGGGCCACAGTCTCTGACCATTTCATTTATTAGGTCCACAGTCTCTGACCATTTCATGTATTAGGTTCACAGTCTGTGAACATTTCATGTTTTAGGTCCACAGTCTCTGACCATTTCATGTATTAGGTGCACAATCTCTGACCATTTCAAGTACTTTGGCCACAGTCTCTGACCATTTCATGTATTAGGTCCACAGTCTCTGACCATTTCATGTATTAGGTCCACAGTCTCTGACCATTTCATGTATTAGGTCCACAGTCTGTGTGATCGTGTGATCAGCTATAGAGCCAATGATCAGCAGAAAATACAACTCCAAAGCAATATATCAGCCAGTTACCTGGACCTTCGCTGCGATAAATCTCATTTGTTTCCTATTTATTATTGTACCTGAACCCCCCGGTCACACCAACCCCCACTTACAGCGAAGTCGCACGATTTCAAAGTGTGATGACAAGGGGATCTGAGGTGCGATTTGCAGGACATCTGACACAGATATCTATCCAAATTGCACCAAACTTATACACTGCGGGCGCCACTTTAGAAACGGGTGCGGCTCCGATGAAGTCAGAACCGCGCCGATATGACCGCTGTGATGCGGGACAATAGGGTGCGACTTGCCATGCGATTTTTAAGTTGTATGACATGCAAATCGCATGTCAAGTCGCACCCGATGTGACCCGGGTCTTCCCTTTCAGTTCCCAGCCCCATTGTGTTGTCAGCGTCATCACTGCAGGTCCAGGTGACCACCAATGGCAGACAAAGAGACAAAACAAGAGGGGGCTCCGGCCTTGTGCAGTACATTTATATACTCACAAAGGATAAAATGTCACATGATATGAAGTACAGCAACGTCCAATCACACTGCATGATATCTGTAATGGGATTCACCACTTCATGTCCAGACACTTTCACCCCCTTCCAGTCCGGACACTTCCCCCCCCCCCTTCCAGTCCGGACACTTCCCCCCCCCCCTTCCAGTCCGGACACTTCCCCCCCCCCTTCCAGTCCGGACACTTTCACCCCCTTCCAGTCCGGACACTTTCTCCCCCTTCCAGTCCGGACACTTTCACCCCCTTCCAGTCCGGACACTTTCACCCCCTTCCAGTCCGGACACTTTCACCCCCTTCCAGTCCGGACACTTTCACCCCCTTCCAGTCCGGACACTTTCACCCCCTTCCAGTCCGGACACTTTCACCCCCTTCCAGTCCAGACACTTTCACCCCCTTCCAGTCCGGACACTTTCACCCCCTTCCAGTCCGGACACTTCCCCCCCCCCCTTCCAGTCCGGACACTTTCACCCCCTTCCAGTCCGGACACTTTCCCCCCCCCCCCTTCCAGTCTGGACACTTTCCCCCCCTTCCAGTCTGGACACTTTCCCCCCCTTCCAGTCCGGACACTTTCCCCCCCCCTTCCAGTCCAGGCCAATTTTCAGCTTTCAGCGCTGTCACACTTTGAATGACAATTGTGCGGTCATGCAACACTGTACCCATATGAATTTAGCTTTTATATGAAAATGCTTTTTTAGCATTTTTTGAGACAGATAAAACTTTATTTTGGTGGTATTTATTCACCGCTGGGATTTTTATTTTTTGCTATATAAATGAAAAAGTCCAAAAATTTTGAAATAAAGTGTTTTTCTTATAAAATTTAGCAAATAAATAATATTTTATCATAAATCTCGGCCAAAATGTATTCCGTTATCTTTTTAGTAAAAAAACAAAAACAAACCCAAATTAGCATATAACCAAAAATTATATATTTTTAAAATATTTATAATTTTTATAAAAATTTTAAAATATTTATAATATTTTAAAAAATTTTTTTCATTATATTATTATTTGTTTTTTTTACATACTGTCACCCTAGCAGTACATTGTTACCATGGTGACACTGTACTACTTGTGGGGTGTGATGAAGATTTTTATTTTTTTTACACTGATTGCTTTTACACCCATAAAGGCTGTAAAAGCAATCATTTCTCCTTCTCTCGGCTGCATTCTTGAAGCCATTGAGAACTACTGTGAGAGCTGTGATTGGTCACAGCTTGTCACTTGGTACAAGGTTGTTGTGAATAGCCCTGTATCATGTGATCTCTGTGATCATTCACAGATTTCACACGTAGTAAGCAATGATGTCAGAAGTGACATCTTGCTTACTACTCTGCATATGATCACTGACTGGCCAATCAGTGATCACATGATCGGGACCTCACACAGAGGTGACATACGATGATTGGTGTTCCACTGTGTCCAGAGGACACAACGGGCACCAGATCGCGGTGCCCAGGGAGCGCGCACAGCTTGGAAATTCAGGTGCCGTTTACGAACGGCAACCCGCCTCTGGACTGCCACCGTCCAGCCATTTATATACAGCGGCCGGACGGCAAGTGGTTCATAGACCTCAAACTGGCTGACGCATTTTGAGGCCTGGCTCCTCCCACCTGCCAAGTGCCACCACAGCAAGCCGCTTACCATGGGGACACTCATTCGTGCTCACTCCCGAGCCTTGCTCTGTGTGTCCATAAGACACGCAGAGCGCGGTATAGCCCCACCCCCCCACTCCCTCCTCACTGGCTGTGATTGACAGCAACCAATCGCTAATAGCTGCTGCTGTGTCAGAACCAATGAGGAGGGAGAGAGCTGGGGGAGCTGAGGCCCTCATGCACATTGCTGGATCAAGGTCGGGCTCAGGTAAGTATGGGGGGCGGGGATGCATACTGAAGGTTTTTTACCTTCACTCATAGAATGCACAAAGGTAACAAACCTTCAGGCTTTACAGCCACTTGAACTCATCGGTGCGCTGCTTCTCCTTTCACTGTCCAGTCACAGGCTGGGGGAGAGACAAGGCCTGTAAGTGTCAGTTAACTGCAGGAGGGAAAAAGCAGGTCTTTGTCTTTGCCAAACAGGACTGCGCTGTGTGGCAGAGCTGTGTAACTCTCAGAACTGGATGGCCAGGCACAGCAGCTCCAATCTATGTGTTTCATCTGTGCGTTTAGCTGATTTCTGAGACTTCACCTTCATTTCTTTCTTTTGCAGAGTTTGTGGTGAACGGTAAAACAAAGATATGTCTGACATTTTCCGGGGAGACCAGCAACGAAATCCAGAGAAATCTGAAGAGACGGTTAGGGAGCCTGGAGGGGGACGTGGGGAAGGAGAAGAGGTTCAAATGAGAGGAGAGGGGCCCTGGAGAGGGAAGCAAGATGGAGATTTCCTTCCTGTGCCCACAAATGCAGCTTTTACATCGATGTTGTTCTTCCAAAAGTCCACCGACCTTATATTGCTGAGAATCACAATGAAAAAATGCCTTTGTGCTGCAGACAAGGGTCCAAAACGCAGCACTTAGCGCCCGGTCACACATTTCTGTAGTTAATTGCGATTTTACGTACATAGAATATAATGGAAGTCGCACTGCAAATCGCAAGAAATCGTTGAAAATCTTCACAAGTTGCAATAAAGTCTTCAGATATCGAACCTGAAATTCTGCTGAAATCGCACACAAATTACGTGACTTTAAATCGCAGCGGTGTGAATGATGACTTAATGTGTTACTAAACCCTGCACCCTGCATTCACTATATCCGGTCTCCCCAGACCCCGCATTCACTATATCCACTCTCCCCGGACCCCGCATTCACTATATCTGCTCTCCCCGGACCCTGCATTCACTATATCGGCTCTCCCCAGACCCTGCATTCACTATATCGGCTCTCCCCAGACCCCGCATTCACTATATCCACTCTCCCCGGACCCCGCATTCACTATATCTGCTCTCCCCGGACCCTGCATTCACTATATCGGCTCTCCCCAGACCCTGCATTCACTATATCGGCTCTCCCCAGACCCCGCATTCACTATATCCGCTCTCCCCGGACCCTGCATTCACTATATCCGCTCTCCCCGGACCCTGCATTCACTATATCGGCTCTCCCCAGACCCTGCATTCACTATATCGGCTCTCCCCAGACCCCGCATTCACTATATCCGCTCTCCCCGGACCCCGCATTCACTACATCTGCTCTCCCCGGACCCCGCATTCACTATATCTGCTCTCCCCAGACCCTGCATTCACTATATCCGCTCTCCCCGGACCCTGCATTCACTATATCTGCTCTCCCCGGACCCCGCATTCACTATATCTGCTCTCCCTGGACCCCGCATTCACTACATCCGCTCTCCCCGGATCCCGCATTCACTATATCCGCTCTCCCCGGACCCCGCATTCACTAGATCCACTGTCCCCGGACCCCGCATTCACTAGATCCACTCTCCCCGGACCCCGCATTCACTATATCTGCTCTCCCCCCCAAAAAAAAGAATAAGAGAGATACGAAATGTATAATTAAAAAAAAGAAGAAAAGCAGTTTCGATGGACCACTTGGTCTTTTTTTTCTGATGTCAACTTTCTATATTTGTAACAAAATAAAAGTTTAACTTTTTTGTCTAGAATGAACTTCCATAAATCGAATATCACTTCAGTTCCCTCTTTGGGATATAAGGTCCATTTTAGGTCAATTTCAGAATTAAAAAAATGACATCATTCATATAACTGTTTATTTTACATGACATACTTCCTCCAGTGCCGTTCACTTATATGCAGATTGGATGTGGTTTGAACCGCATCCAGTCCTCATGACATGTGAATAACATTGCTTTCTATGGTGCCTGTTCACATGTGTCCGGTGAACGGCCGGTGCGGATTCAGTACAGTGTTAAAAGTCATGTCCGAGTCCTGTCCGATATCTGAGCAGAGCGCTCCGGTTCAGGTGCAGATTACAGGATATGGACTTCTATGGAAACTGTTTCTAAACTGCACGTGTGTGAACAAGATAAGATCCTGAGCTAATCCTGTCCTGATCCTGATGTAAACCTGACCTGAACCATTCCTGAACCTGATGTAAACCTGACCCTGATGTAAACCTGACCTGAACCTGTCCTGCACCTGATGTAAACCAGTCCTGAACCGGATGTAAACCAGTCCTGACCCCAATGTAAACCTGACCTGAACCCGATGTAAACCTGACCTGAACCTATCCCGCACCGGATGTAAACCTGTCCTGAACCTGATGTGAACCTGTCCTGAACCTGATGTAAATCTGACCTGAACCTGATATAAACCTGACCTGAACCCGATATAAACCTGACCCTGATGTAAACCTGACCTAAACCTGTCCTGAACCTGATGTAAACCTGACCTGAACCTAATGTAAATCTGACCTGAACCTAATGTAAACCTGACCTGAGCCCGATGTAAACCTGACCTGATGTAAACCTGACCTTAACCCGATGTAAACCTGACCTGAATCAGTCCTGAACCTGTTCTAAACCTGACCTGATGTAATCCTGACCTGAACCCGATGTAAACCTGACCTGAATCTATCCCGCACCTGATGTAAACCTGTCCTGAACCTGACCTGAAATAAACCTGACCTGAAACCGATATAAACCTGACATAAACCTGTCCTGAACCTGATGTAAACCTGACCTGAATCTGATGTAAATCTGACCTGAATCTGATGTAAATCTGACCTGAATCTAATGTAAACCTGACCTGAGCCCGATGTAAACCTGACCTGAACCTATCCTGAACTTGATGTAAACCTGATGTAAACCTGACCAGAGCCTGATGTAAACCTAACCTGAACCTGTCCTAAACCTGACCTGAAGTAAACCTGGCCTGAACCAGTTCTGAACCTGTCCTAAATCCGACCCGAATCTGTCCTAAATCTGACCCGAACCTGATGTAAACCTGATCCGAACCCGATGTAAACCTGATCCGAACCCGATGTAAACCTGACCTGAACCCGATGTAAACCTGACCTGAACCCGATGTAAACCAGACCTGAACCCGATGTAAACCAGACCTGAACCCGATGTAAACCAGACCTGAACCTGTCCTGAGCCTGACCTGATGTAAACCTGACCAGAGCCTGATGTAAACCTAACCTGAACCTGTCCTAAACCTGACCTGAACCCGATGTAAACCTGACCTGAACCCGATGTAAACCAGACCTGAACCCGATGTAAACCAGACCTGAACCCGATGTAAACCAGACCTGAACCCGATGTAAACCAGACCTGAACCTGATGTAAACCAGACCTGAACCTGTCCTGATGTAAACCTGACCTGAACCGCTGAGTAACTACTGGTGTCAATTAGCTGTGAAACCTGTGCTTTAATCCGGACCACACGTGTAAATCGGCACAATGGATGGAAATATTAGTCTGTATGTCACATTCACTTTTTAATATCTGATAAAGGAAAAAAAAGTTTGTGCCTTTTACTAATGATTGACATTCCTGAGTGCTTATATGTTGAGGTTAGACTTTTAGAAAATGTTCCCTTGCTGGAAGTCTTTGGTCACACCAAATCCAACTCTGATATCATACGTCTTCACTTGAATTCGCATGAATTCAAAAAGTCAGAAGTCAGTCCGATTTCAGGCGCAACTTGGAAGACGTCTATGGAAGTCACACCTGAACTTACAGAAAGTAGTGCCTGGAGTATTGTCAAAAGCAGCGCGATTCCGATGGAGTCCGAATCGCACCGATATGACCGCTTCCATTTCGGACAATAGGGTGCAACTTTTATCAAATCACATGACAGGTCGCTCAGGTGTGGCCGGGGACAAATCACGACAGGTCGCTCAGGTGTGGCCGGGGACAAATCACACGACAGGTCGCTCAGGTGTGGCCGGGGACAAATCACGACAGGTCGCTCAGGTGTGACCGGGGACAAATCACATGACAAGTCGCTCAGGTGTGGCCGGGGACAAATCACGACAGGTCGCTCAGGTGTGGCCGGGGACAAATCACGACAGGTCGCTCAGGTGTGGCCGGGGACAAATCACGACAGGTCGCTCAGGTGTGACCGGGGACAAATCACATGACAAGTCGCTCAGGTGTGGCCGGGGACAAATCACATGACAGGTCGCTCAGGTGTGACCGGGGACAAATCACGACAGGTCGCTCAGGTGTGGCCGGGGACAAATCACGACAGGTCGCTCAGGTGTGACCGGGGACAAATCACATGACAAGTCGCTCAGGTGTGGCCGGGGACAAATCACATGACAGGTCGCTCAGGTGTGACCGGGGACAAATCACGACAGGTCGCTCAGGTGTGGCCGGGGACAAATCACACGACAGGTCGCTCAGGTGTGGCCGGGGACAAATCACACGACAGGTCGCTCAGGTGTGACCGGGGACAAATCACATGACAGGTCGCTCAGGTGTGGCCGGGGACAAATCACATGACAGGTCGCTCAGGTGTGACCGGGGACAAATCACATGACAGGTCGCTCAGGTGTGACCGGGGACAAATCACATGACAGGTCGCTCAGGTGTGACCGGGGACAAATCACATGACAGGTCGCTCAGGTGTGACCGGGAACAAATCACATGACAGGTCGCTCAGGTGTGGCCGGGGACAAATCACATGACAGGTCGCTCAGGTGTGACCGGGGACAAATCACGACAGGTCGCTCAGGTGTGACCGGGGACAAATCACATGACAAGTCGCTCAGGTGTGGCCGGGGAAAAATCACATGACAGGTCGCTCAGGTGTGGCCGGGGACAAATCACATGACAGGTCGCTCAGGTGTGGCCAGGGACAAATCACATGACAGGTCGCTCAGGTGTTACTGGGGACAAATCACATGACAGGTCGCTCAGGTGTGGCCGGGGACAAATCACATGACAGGTCGCTCAGGTGTGACCGGGGACAAATCACATGCAGGTCGCTCAGGTGTGGCCGGGGACAAATCACATGACAGGTCGCTCAGGTGTGGCCGGGGACAAATCACATGACAGGTCGCTCATGTGTGACCGGGGACAAATCACATGACAGGTCGCTCAGGTGTGGCCGGGGACAAATCACACGACAGGTCGCTCAGGTGTGACCGGGGACAAATCACGACAGGTCGCTCAGGTGTGACCGGGGACAAATCACACGACAGGTCGCTCAGGTGTGACCGGGGACAAATCACACGACAGGTCGCTCAGGTGTGACCGGGGACAAATCACATGACAGGTCGCTCAGGTGTGACCGGGGACAAATCACATGACAGGTCGCTCAGGTGTGGCCGGGGACAAATCACATGACAGGTCGCTCAGGTGTGACCGGGGACAAATAACATGACAGGTCGCTCAGGTGTGACCGGGGACAAATCACATGACAGGTCGCTCAGGTGTGGCCGGGGACAAATCACATGACAGGTCGCTCAGGTGTGGCCGGGGACAAATCACATGACAGGTCGCTCAGGTGTGACCGGGGACAAATAACATGACAGGTCGCTCAGGTGTGGCCGGGGACAAATCACATGACAGGTCGCTCAGGTGTGGCCGGGGACAAATCACATGACAGGTCGCTCAGGTGTGGCCGGGGACAAATCACATTACAGGTCGCTCAGGTGTGACCGGGGACAAATCACATGACAAGTCGCTCAGGTGTTACTGGGGACAAATCACATGACAGGTCGCTCAGGTGTGGCCGGGGACAAATCACATGACAGGTCGCTCAGGTGTGGCCGGGGACAAATCACATGACAGGTCGCTCAGGTGTGGCCGGGGACAAATCACATGACAGGTGGCTCAGGTGTGACCGGGGACAAATCACATGACAGGCCGCTCAGATGTGGCCGGGGACAAATCACATGACAGGCCGCTCAGGTGTGACCGGGGACAAATCACATGACAGGCCGCTCAGGTGTGACCGGGGACAAATCACATGACAGGTCGCTCAGGTGTGGCCGGGGACAAATCACATGACAGGTCGCTCAGGTGTGACCGGGGACAAATCACGACAGCTCGCTCAGGTGTGACCGGGGACAAATCACATGACAGGTCGCTCAGGTGTGGCTGGGGACAAATCACATGACAGGTCGCTCAGGTATGGCCGGGGACAAATCACATGACAGGTCGCTCAGGTGTGGCCGGGGGGCAAATCACATGACAGGTCGCTCAGGTGTGACCGGGGACAAATCACGACAGGTCGCTCAGGTGTGACCGGGGACAAATCACATGACAAGTCGCTCAGGTGTGGCCGGGGACAAATCACATGACAGGTCGCTCAGGTGTGGCCGGGGACAAATCACATGACAGGTCGCTCAGGTGTGACCGGGGACAAATCACGACAGGTCGCTCAGGTGTGACCGGGGACAAATCACATGACAAGTCGCTCAGGTGTGGCCGGGGACAAATCACATGACAGGTCTCTCAGGTGTGACCGGGGACAAATCACATGACAGGTCGCTCAGGTGTGGCCGGGGACAAATCACATGACAGGTCGCTCAGGTGTGACCGGGGACAAATCACGACAGGTCGCTCAGGTGTGACCGGGGACAAATCACATGACAGGTGGCTCAGGTGTGACCGGGGACAAATCACATGACAGGCCGCTCAGATGTGGCCGGGGATAAATCACATGACAGGTCGCTCAGGTGTTACTGGGGACAAATCACATGACAGGTCGCTCAGGTGTGGCCGGGGACAAATCACATGACAGGTCGCTCAGGTGTGGCCGGGGACAAATCACATGACAGGTGGCTCAGGTGTGACCGGGGACAAATCACATGACAGGCCGCTCAGATGTGGCCGGGGATAAATCACATGACAGGTCGCTCAGGTGTGACCGGGGACAAATCACATGACAGGTGGCTCAGGTGTGACCGGGGACAAATCACATGACAGGTCGCTCAGGTGTGACCGGGGACAAATCACGACAGGTCGCTCAGGTGTGACCGGGGACAAATCACATGACAGGTCTCTCAGGTGTGGCCGGGGACAAATCACATGACAGGTCGCTCAGGTGTGACCGGGGACAAATCACATGACAGGTCGCTCAGGTGTGTCCGGGGACAAATCACATGACAGGTCGCTCAGGTGTGACCGGGGACAAATCACATGACAGGCCGCTCAGGTGTGGCTGGGGACGAAAGGCTTTGCAGAAAGATGCTGTCCTCTGTATCCCTGGAGTGCCTTGTTGTGCTACAATGACATATTTAGGGGACTCTAGAGCAAGGGCGGACTGACAACTCATGGGGCCCCCGGGCAATAGAGGATCATGGGGCCCCTTTGTCCTCGCCAACACCCAAAAAAACCTATGAAAAAGCCAATGAAAGGTACCAGGGGCATCTCATGGGGCCCCCTACTGATCCCAGGCCCTTGGGCAGTGCCCGAGTTTCCAAATGGTCAGTCCGCCCCTGCTCTAGAGTTTGGTCAAACTGATAAGTTGTTCCAAAACAGCAGAAATGTCTCTTTTAATGAATAATGTGTTACATATGTAGATTCTGAAGTGTGTGATTTCATATGTAAAATGTTTATTCTGGGGAAGGGGGGGGCGGTATATGCTGGGGAAGGGGGGGGGGTAAATGTTTAAGACTGGATCTTAAAAAAAGTCTCGGGGTTGATCAGATCCTTGGATAATCTTTATCTAGAGATCTCTATAGTGTGCTAATTGTGCTACTTTGTATTCTTGACAATCTTCTCTTCTAAATAAAGCTTTTTTAAACATTGGTGCACCTCTGTGATTCGGTTTCACTTTTGCATTTGGTATGCACTTTCCCTGATCTCATGGCTGAGCAATAAGGCTCCATTCACATCAATGCTTTTTTTAGTGCTGTTTGCAGAAACTCCCTACAGTCCACTTATCATGGTTTCCTATGGGACATGTTTACATTTCTGCTTTTTTGGGAAAGGGGCGGGGACTTTTTTTAAAAGCAAAAAGCTGCATTTCTGCTACACTAGAGTTCAATGGGGCGGCACAGTGGCTAGCACTTCTGCCTTGCAGTAATTGGGTCATGGGTTCAATTCCCAACCATGGCGCCTCCTGCATGGAGCTTGCATGTTCTCCCTATGTTCGCGTGGGTTTCCTCCGGGTACTCCGGTTTCCTCCCACATGCCAAAGATATGCTGGTAGGTTAATTGGCTCCTGTCTAAATTGTCCTAGGTTCATCCCTGGCCATGTGGGGTCTCCTGCATGGAGGGGGTTGGGGAAAGACCTGGCAACCTACCCTGTAAAATAATTGGTAAGAGAATTCATGGAAAAAGTCGCTTACAAGTGACAGTCCATGCAATCGCCAAGGGTGGGATACAAATGGATAGATAGAGAGTTCAACGGAGAAGCTGCTGAAATGCACAGTATTACGTTTTTGGAGCAACAAAAAAATTCCACTTCCAGTCCGGACACCTTCCCCCCCTTCCTGTCCGGACACCTTCCCCCCCTTCCGGTCCGGACACTTCCCCCCCCTTTCCGGTCCGGACACTTCCCCCCCCCTTTCCGGTCCGGACACTTTCACCCCCTTTCCGGTCCGGACACTTTCACCCCCTTTCCGGTCCGGACACTTTCAACCCCTTTCCGGTCCGGACACTTTCCCCCCCTTCCCGGTCCGGACACTTTCACCCCTTTCCCGGCGCGGACACTTTCACCCCTTTCCCGGCGCGGACACTTTTCCCCCCTTCCTGTCCGGACACCTTCCCCCCCTTCCACTCCGTACACCTTCTCCCCCTTCCGGTCCGGACACTTCCCCCCCCTTCCGGTCCGGACACTTCCCCCCCCTTCCGGTCCGGACACTTCCCCCCCCTTCCGGTCCGGACACTTCCCCCCCCTTCCGGTCCGGACACTTCCCCCCCCTTCCGGTCCGGACACTTCCCCCCCCTTCCGGTCCAGACACTTCCCCCCCCTTCCGGTCCAGACACATTCCCCCCCTTCCGGTCCAGACACTTTCCCCCCCTTCCAGTCCAGACTTTCACCCCTTTCCCGGTGCGGACACTTTTCCCCCCTTCCTGTCCGGACACCTTCCCCCCCTTCCGGTCCGGACACTTCCCCCCCCCTTCCTGTCCGGACACCTTCCCCCCCTTCCTGTCCGGACACCTTCCCCCCCTTCCGGTCCGGACACTTCCCCCCCCTTTCCGGTCCGGACACTTCCCCCCCTTTTCCGGTCCGGACACTTTCACCCCCTTTCCGGTCCGGACACTTTCACCCCCTTTCCGGTCCGGACACTTTCAACCCCTTTCCGGTCCGGACACTTTCAACCCCTTTCCGGTCCGGACACTTTCAACCCCTTTCCGGTCCGGACACTTTCCCCCCCTTCCCGGTCCGGACACTTTCACCCCCTTCCCGGTCCGGACACTTTCACCCCCTTCCCGGTCCGGACACTTTCCCCCCTTCCCGGTGCGGACACTTTCACCCCTTTCCCGGTGCGGACACTTTCACCCCTTTCCCGGTGCGGACACTTTCACCCCTTTCCCGGTGCGGACACTTTCCCCCCTTCCCGGTGCGGACACTTTCACCCCTTTCCCGGTGCGGACACTTTCACCCCTTTCCCGGTGCGGACACTTTCACCCCTTTCCCGGTGCGGACACTTTCCCCCTTTCCCGGTGCGGACACTTTCACCCCTTTCCCGGTGCGGACACTTTCACCCCTTTCCCGGTGCGGACACTTTTCCCCCCTTCCTGTCCGGACACCTTCCCCCCCTTCCTGTCCGGACACCTTCCCCCCCTTCCGGTCCGTACACCTTCCCCCCCTTCCACTCCGTACACTTCCCCCCCCTTCCGGTCCGTACACTTCCCCCCCCTTCCGGTCCGTACACTTCCCCCCCTTCCGGTCCGGACACTTTCCCCCCCTTCCGGTCCAGACACTTTCCCCCCCTTCCGGTCCAGACACTTTCCCCCCCTTCCAGTCCAGACACTTTCCCCCCCTTCCAGTCCAGACACTTTCCCCCCCTTCCAGTCCAGACACTTTCCCCCCCTTCCAGTCCGGACACTTTCACCCCCTTCCAGTCCAGACACTTCCCCCCCCCCCCTTCCAGTACAGGCAAATTTTCAGCGCTATCACACTTTGAATGACAATTGCGCGG
Source organism: Staurois parvus (assembly GCF_062004578.1). Classification (NCBI taxonomy): domain Eukaryota; kingdom Metazoa; phylum Chordata; class Amphibia; order Anura; family Ranidae; genus Staurois; species Staurois parvus. The sequence continues at coordinate 23,263 of NW_028321501.1, forward strand.
TCATGCAACAGTGAACCCATATAAATTTTTTTGCATTTTTTGCTATAACTTTATTTTGGTGGTATTTATTCACCACTGGGATTTTTATGTTTTTGCTATATAAATTAAAAAGTCCAAACAATTTGAAAGAGAAAAAAAGTGTTTTTCTTATAAAATTTTGCAAACAAATAATCTTTCTTCATAAATCTTGGCCAAAATGTATTCAGCTTTTTAGTAAAACAAAAAAAAATAACCCAAAATTAGTTTATAACCAAAAATTATAATTTTTCTAATTTCTTTTTTACAATTTTATATTATTTTCTTTTTTTTAACATACTGTCACCATGGTGACACTGTACTACTTGTGGGGGGTGATGAAGATTTTTTTTTTTTTTTTCTAACACTGATTGCTTTTACAGCCTTTATGGGTGTAAAAGCAATCATTTCTCCTTCTCTCTGACTGCATTCCTGCAGCCATTGAGAACTACTGTGTGAGCTGTGATTGGTCACAGCTTGTCACATGGTACAGGGCTTCCCAACTATGTGATTGGCTATCACGTGATCAGAAGACACCACCCCCCCTCCCACAATTGCAGTGATAGGGAGCTTTGGTGACAGCTTGGTCAGTGTGCTGGGGGATGCTCTCATAGATCCAAATGTGCATTGGTTGAGCATTAGGCCCCACCCACTCTGCACTGCATAGTCAGGAAGAGGTTAATGAATGTATGCATCACATGGGTATAGTAGAGCAGAGGGGGAGCGGAGTGTAATCATGGCTGTTTGGGAGACAAGATGGGAGCATGGGAGACGGGTGATAGAAGATCAGCTGGCAGAGGATTGTCACTGGGAATGAGGAAGTCCAAAGTACTGGCAGGATCTACACATTCACTATATTGCCAGCAGTATTGGTCGGTCGGCCGGCCTTTCCACACACATGAACTTTAATGGCCCCCCAGTCTTAGTCCGTAGTATTCAATATTGAGTTGGCCCCGCCCTTCCCACGCACATGACCTTTAATGGCCCCCCAGTCTTGGTCCGTAGGGTTCAATACTGAGTTGGCCCCGCCCTTTGCAGCTATAACAGCTTCAACTCTTCTGGGAAGGCCGTCCACAAGGTTTAGGAGGGTGTCTATGGGAAGGTTGGACCATTCTTCCAGAAGCACATTTGTCAGGTCAGGCACTGATGTCGGGGGAGGAGGCCTGGCTCGCAGTCTCTGCCCTAATTCATCCCAAAGGGGTTCTATGGGGTTGAGGTCAGGACTCTGTGCAGGTCAGTCAAGTTCCTCCACCCCAAACTGGCTCCTCCATGTCTTTATGGATCTTGCTTTGTGCACTGGTGGGCAGTCATGTTGGAACAGGAAGGGGCCATCCCCAAACTCCTCCCACAAAGTTGGGAGCATGAAATTGTCCAAAATGTCTTGGTATGCTGACGCCTTAAGAGTTCCCTTCACTGGAACTAGGGGGCCAAGCCCAACCCCTGAAAAACAACCCCACACCATAATCCCCCCCTCCACCAAACTTTACACTTGGCACAATGCAGTCAGGCAAGTACCGTTTTCCTGGCAATCTCCAAACCCAGACACGTCCATCGGATTGCCAGACAGAGAAGCGTGATTGGTCACTCCAGAGAACACGTCTCCACTGCTCTAGAGTCCAGTGGCGGCGTGCTTTACACCACGGCATCCGGCACTTTGCATTGCACTTGGTGATGGAAGGCTTGGATGCAGCTGCTCGGCCATGGAAACCCATTCCATGAAGCTCTCTACGCACTGTTGTTGGGCTCATCTGAAGGCCACACCAAGTTTGGAGGTCTTTAGCCATTGACTCGGCAGACAATTGGCGACTTCTGCGCACTGTGCGCTTCAGCATGTGCTTACACATTTATAATGAAGATACAAAGTAACTGATATGTGATAACATCTGTGAGTGGAGGACATGACGGTCTGAGGTTCCCCTACATGTGATTGGTGAGCTCAGTGACTCCGCCTCCTAGAGGATCACTTTAAAACATTATCAGCATTCTTATCACCATTGTAACATGATGTAGCTGAGCTCCCGGGGACCTCTGAAAGGTTCATGAGCTACTCCTGCTGTTCAGAGTATGTATGTATATATATATACACACACACACACACATACATATATACATACATACATACATACAGTATGTAGGAAGGAGTAGGGAACTGTAGAGAGTGGTACAAG